>NC_089588.1:52215411-52268656 GCF_019320115.1 Miscanthus floridulus
ATAAAATAAGTAGAAAAATGATATTCATGTTATTGAGTCCGGTGTTACACTCAGCAAAGAGGCCTTTTGTCGAGTGCCGGGGTAAAAACACTCGGCAAAGCGGACACGTGGCAAATTTCTGTGTATTCTGGGACTAAAATGGCTTCTTTGCCAAGTGTCTGCGCTTTAACACTCGGCAAACAAGCCAATATTTATACATTCTGGACCAGTCTTTGCCGAGTATCCAGTATTTGACACTCGACAAAGAAGACAGGTTTGCTGAGGGCCCAGGATTTGACACTCGGCAAAGAAGGCAGGTTTGCCAAGTGTCAGGTCCGGGACACTCGGCAAACGCACCGTGACCGTCTCCGCGCCGTCGCGTTACTTTTTTTCGCCGAACGTCGGTTTCAGCTCTCGTCAAAGTATTTGTCGATTGCCCGATAGAAAACACTTGGCAAAGAGATGTTTGCCGGCACTGTAGATGTCGTGTGCTGTTTGTCGAGTGTTACACTCGACAAATCCTTTGCCGAGTGTTTTATGGGTTTTGTCGAGTGTGTGTGTGTGTGTGGCACACGGCAAAGTCATTTGTTTCCGGTAGTGGCGGGTCCATGCATGACTGGAAAAACATGCTAGCTAGCTAGCACAGTCGACACGTTGCTGTTAGGCAACAAACCGTGTGCCGCCCGGCTGGTTATTAGCGTTTCGATCAGTTCAACACATTACACATGACAATTGATCGATGCATGCATGATACAATTGACACGAGAATATGTGCAGGTGCAGCTGGTCCTAGAGAGAGAATGTCGCTGCTGCTTGAGCTGGCTGCAGCGGCTACGTACCACGCCACGCGTGCACGACGACTGCAGACCCAGAAGTTCTCGCCTGTTTCCGTGTTCCTGATTCCTACGAAACCGGGCAGGAATTTTGCTCCGCGCAAACCGTCGTCATTGACCGATCGATTTCGCTTTTGTTTTATTTGTTGCTCAGGCATTACCTCTTTTGTTATTCCGATCCAATACTACTAAATATGTGTGTTTAATATATTTTAAAATAATTTCATTTAGAAAATTCATGCACGCGCGTTCAACTACATGGAAATTATTACCAATTCCAAACTTGCAACAGTTGCAGTTGCAATCAAATTTATTTATATATATATATATATATATATATATATATATATATATATATATATATATATATATATATATATAGTTCTATATATATAAATTCTTTTTTTCAAATTATTACCAATTCTTTTTTTTTATTCGAGGCTCCTAGACGAAAGAAAGAAGAAAGCTTATTTTGGACTTCGCATATCCGAGATGAGAGACTTAACGGTGAAAACTAACAGATGGGACGGAAAGGCCATAGAAGTAAGCAAAAATAATTTTGAGGCTAGGTAGGTAATTTCAAAAAAAATTAGGGCCATACAAGAAAAGCATAGTTTTTTTTAGGCCTTCTACGTAATTCTCTCTTTTATGTAACCCGCGTATACAAGAGTTCTAATCCTGTAAACTGGACTCCCGTACAACACCACGTACAGGCCGTCCACGTATCCTACCTTTCCATGCTAATCTCGATGCATAGCCCCACCAGCCGACCAAACAGTGACCCACGCATCCGGCTTCGGAGGGAAAGTGACCCACTAGCCGCCCCACCACGCGGATGCCAAAGCAAAAGCAATCGAGCCGACACACCGACGAGCCGAGCACGTTCCTTACTCAAGCCAATTCAGCCAAGCCATCGTTTCTTCAGGCTATCGAAGGAAAAAAGAAGCAATGAGAGTGTCGGCTAAAAAGAACATATCGTGCTTCTTTGCTGGCGTTTGATCAAGGCGCCGGTTGCTTCTCGTCGCCTCTGATCGTCAAGCCATGTCCAAAACTAAGCAATAATTTCCTTAATTTTTTTTTAAAAAAAAGCAATAATTTCCTTGTAGGGTACCCTGTTCGCCCTGGTTTTCTATCGGTAGCACACAGAGAACTCCGGCTCCAGGCAATTCTGTACCCTACTAGGGCCTTGCTGAGTTGGCGAAAATTTTTGAAAAATGGTACTGTAGCACTTTTGTTGTTATTTGACAATTAGTGTCCAATCATAATCTAATTAGACTTAAAAGATTCGTCTCATGAATTTCGTCTAAATTGTGTAATTAGTTTTATTTTTTATTTATATTTAATGCTTCATGCATGCGTCCAAAGATTCGATGTGACGGAAAATTTTGAAAAATTTTACAAAATAAAGTGCAACTAAACACTACCTAGGTTGCCACTTTCCCTCCGAAGCCGGATGCGTGGGTCACTGTTTGGTCGGCTGGTGGGGCTATGCATCGAGATTAGCATGGAAAGGTAGGATACGTGGACGGCCTGTACGTGGTGTTGTACGGGAGTCCAGTTTACAGGATTAGAACTCTTGTATACGCGGGTTACATAAAAGAGAGAATTACGTAGAAGGCCTAAAAAAAACTATGCTTTTCTTGTATGGCCCTAATTTTTTTTTGAAATTACCTATCTGGCCTCAAAATTATTTTTGCTTACTTCTATGGCCTTTCCGTCCCATCTGTTAGTTTTCACCGTTAAGTCTCTCATCTCGGATATGCGAAGTCCAAAATAAGCTTTCTTCTTTCTTTCGTCTAGCAGCCTCGAATAAAAAAAAAGAATTGGTAATAATTTGATTGCAACTGTTTAACATAATTTAATTGAACTGATTTGATATTATAGATATATGTTGGTACATTCTCCTATAAACTTGGTCAAAGTTTAAAGAAGCTTGACTTAAGACAAAACTAAAATAAAACTATAATTTAGAATGGATGGAGTGTCTTCAACTTTTAGGATTCCTAGCTATAAGTAGGTCAACCTATGTTAAGTTTTGGATATTAAGATACAAGTTATTACTACCTCGGTCCCAAATAGAATGCAATTCTAGGTGAGTCCTTTGTTAAAGTATGTAAAGTTTAACTAAATATATAGATAAAAATATTAAAGTCTATGACACGAAATAAAAATATTTCTCATGGCTGATCTAATGATACTTATTCGGTCTCATAAATATTGATATTGTTTGTATATAGTTAGTTAATCTCAAGACACTTTAATTTGGTACTATACTAGAATTGTATTGTTTCTTACATGGATGAAGTACATAGTTTATAACGACATATAAGATAGACAGTACTAGATCAATCACCATGACTAAGGAGTAAGGACTCAGATATATGTAATCACTTTATCTGAATGTCAATTTCTTTATAAAAATTATGGTCAAAGTCCTACCCTGTAGACTGTAACTATATCATAAGTGATATGTAAATTGAACCAGAGGGAATAAGTTGCATATCATACAAATACTTCTAGCTATAGACAACCGTGACAGTCTGTGATCACAAAATATTTCATTTGTCGGATACATACCCAATGAAATGACATGTGAGAACGCTCAGATTCTCTGATGGAGTAGTTCCGTAGAAGTTTCCAAGAAATTCAAGGGACCTTGGCCTTGTGGTCAACATCTATCGATCAATGTTTTGCTTTGACCCAGCGCAAGCTATAGTACTTGAAATGTTCAAATTAGCTTGAGATTTTGAGCTTGACACCCAAACTACTAGCTAAACTGTTCAACGACAGCATACTTGTGCAGCTGAGTGTGGCTGTTTTAATTTGTATTAAACAAAGTTCATTCGATTGGAAGATAATGTTTCTTAAAGGTATGACAATGGGCTTGTTGTCATATGGTTGAGTTTGTAGCTTACTGAGGGAGACAATGCTTCCTCGCAGCATCTTTGTTCACCAATATGAAACCATATATGCATTGAAAATTCATTCATCAAACATGCGCTTATGATAGGTAGGGCCTTTTCATGTCACATTTTTTTACGATTATTAGGTTGTGGAAGAAAATAATGTTCCCAAAAGCTAAGACCATGCCCTGTCTGTCAAATGGTTGAGTGTCAAATGGTTGAGTTTGTATAGTTTACTGCGACGATGCTTCCTCGCGACGTCTTTCTTCACTCTTCATTGCGAAACCCATGCACAGAAATTTCATCAAAAAAACGTGCATTTGAGGGCTTCTCTTTTGGGCCTTTTCGTCTGTGACACCTTTTACTTGTGCGTTGTGCCCCCACGAGCATGCCTGCATACCGTTCAACAAAAAATCTTGCCCGATCTAGTAGTTTTTACCTGCAGCTAGCTAGATTCTGTTCCCTGCAGTCAGTGTATAGCACGTGGAGAGAAATTTTCAAGATGTCGAATAATGGATTTAGTAGAATTACCATACCGGTTCATCAGATTCCCAATCCAATTGGGGTCGATGCATTCATGTCTGCCAAACTTGCCTCCTGCATGGTTGCATATTAACACATGTAACAATTTTCAACACACACATATATCTCGTACTGATAGGATGACGAACCCAATCTATATTAGCAATTGATAAAGTGCACCTGCAGTAACCGTGGAACGGTCAAAGGATAGGCGCTCGTGCGGATTGGTTACCTCACATGCATGCACGGACAAGCAAGCCACCACCAAGAGGCTGCTGCCGCCTGCAGGCACTCACTCTCCTACGCCACTGTTCCTCGTCCAAACAAACCCCGCCCAGCCCCGGCGTCCGCCCACAACACCAAATCTAGCCCGCAACCTTTACATTGGCTGGCTGCCCAGCTACCTAGCTAGGCTCCGTGTCGTTCACGACAACCAAACACGCAGGGGAAACTCACAGCCGATACTGCCCATCTCTCTCTCTCTCTCTCTCTCTCTCTCTCTCTCTCTCCTAGTCTTCTAGGACCTATAGAACATCTCTCTCTCTCACAAGTCTCCATCTCATGACGCATGTGTCTGATTTGTGTGGAATGTGCAGAGCACAGGAAGCCGCCTTTACTAGTCTACAGGCCGGTCAAAGTGAAGGGTGCATGTGAGCCAGAAATAAAGTAGCAAACGCCCCGGCCGGTTAGCATTACCATTATACTAACCACCCTCTATATAACCCTGGTTGTAGCTTGTAAAACTCTTTCAGCCTCCCCTCTCCCTCCCTCCCTCCCTGCCTCACAAGCTCTCTAGCTAGTTTCCGCGCGCCCGGCACGGCGGCGCAAACTAGCCAGCAACTGAGCCATGGAGAATTATCACATGCTCTTTGGGGCAACGACGCATGCGCAGCCCTCATCTGCCACTCCCAACTCCTACAACTTCATGGCAACTGCTGGAACTGGAACCAGCGGTGGCGGCTTGCACGACCATGAACGAGGCCAGCACAGCGGGCATGGCGGCCGATCGTCGTCGTCCTTCTTCGCTGAGCTGTCCAACAACGACTCCAAGGATGGTGGTGCACCAGTAGCAGCCGATAGTGGCCGTGGGGAGTCGTCAGCTGCAGCCGGCGAGGTGGACAGGCCGGCGGCCAGGAGGAAGGGGGACAAGAAGGAGCGCCGGCCACGGTACGCCTTCCAGACGCGCAGCCAGGTCGACATCCTCGACGACGGCTACCGGTGGAGGAAGTACGGCCAGAAGGCCGTCAAGAACAACAAGTTCCCAAGGTTAGTACGTATTTGGTGCACAATTCATAGATGGTACAGTCAATAATCAAATTCTTCCGATCCTCATATATAGTACAATCAAAATGTTTGGTGTTTCTCATCAACGACTACTATGTATGCATGCCGATCCATTTTTGTGATCGATCGATCGATCAGCCTGCAATTTTGATTTTCTGTTGCTGCTTGGGGATTTATTTCGATTACTGGTTTAATTTGGTGTGATGCGATTCCTTGTTTTTAAAAGTGTTAATAGTAGGGTTGGGCCGCAGAAAGTAGGTGAGATGAGATGGAGTCCCAATGAATCTTCCAAGCTCTGCTAGTGGTTGCTTATATACATACATAGGATAAGGACACGTCTCATCTCTCATCCAACGTCCTCATCATCTAGATGAAAACGACTCCTAGTTTCATTCAATAAATAGGAGCCCGATGGCGATAGAATTTGACCGGAAGTTATTTCGTCCACCCACCGGTTAACCGCAGCATATATTCTATTAATTTCGATCTTGGATTTATCGATACTTCATTAGCTACTAGCTCAAGCTAATTATTCCGTCGCTATCTTTTATATGCTTCAGAGAATGACAAAAGTGGTTTCTTTGGGCATCCAAAGGATAAGGGCACCCTTCTTTTTTCCAATTTTTGGGCCATAAAGTTCACAGATTCAGCATCAACTGTTGCTGGAGGTGCTTGAACACTCCAAAGACTTCAAATAATTTATTAGACGAGTAAATTTGACACAGAAAAATAACTACATATATGGAGTAAAGAGAAATGGCCAAAATTAAATTTATTCGACCACTGTGTCTAAAAAAATGCAACTATGTAGGACATTAGCGTTTTCTCTTTTAAAATTTACAAGATCAAAAGGACCTTTAATTTGCCACTCCAAAAGCACTTGATGCCTTCCTTCTTCAAAAATTAAGGCTTCTTCATCGACATGGGTCTATGATTTTTTTTTCTATCCTTGCTCGACTCCTCTTCTTCTTCTACGAAAAAGTTTGCCATGACAATCATATAGCAATATATACTCTATACCGTACCTAGACACGTTAAGCAAGAACTGCACATATCCCTACACATCATATGTGCATCAAGGACCACAGATGTAATACTTACGTTTCACTTGTTCATGTCTCTGCCAACCATCTATACTGGCTACCAAAACACTAACTGAGAGTCTGAGAGAACCAAACAGTAATTACGTCATGAACAAAATCTGATGCATGCAAGCACATATAGTATTACGCTTCTAAATTGTTATTCATCACTTATATTGGCTGCCGATTGGAGTTTTTTTTCATGATGAACATAGATAAGATTAAAACTGACCATGCAACTATGGAGACATTTAAGATTTTGCTTTTGTAAGACATAATAAGCCTTTATCATGCCAAAGTAACATTGATATGTGGTATATATATGAATTTGGGGAAAGGATATATATACTGCAAATTCATAAATCCCACATTAAATTTGTCATTCTTTAAATAAAAGAACAAAAATAATAACTATTAGTGATGAGGTATAGTATATATAAAATTTTCTTTCAAAAATAGTCATCGTGCTTCAGCGGATTATATATCTACACAACTCTAGAACCCTCAGTATATCCATTTTCAACTCAAACTCCTATAGAAATAGAAATATATAGAAACACTTAATATCACACAGATCAATGCTGATTGTAATAAGAAAAAGGGACCCCTTTTTATTGCATTCACAGAATTAGGCATGCAAATAATACATTCCTCTATCTTATTTCTACGTCCAACAATATAATGAGAACAAGACCAATTAAGGAGCAGCAATTAATGAACGGTGCACTCTTCTAAATGAAGACATTAGACCTCACCACAACTTGAAATGGCAGATAACTTATACATTCTTCTTAGAGAGAAATGAGTGCATGCTTCCACTGAATATATAGGTTGACATACTTAGTCAAGCAACAATAAAGAAGCTTGATACACATATACAAGCCAAACATGTTCAGCTTTTGTGTGCATCCGTTTGTACATACATGCATAGATATAGGCATATATCTCTTTCGTGCACATTTTCACTTTGTTTTGCTATTACTTTCTTGATTCATGCACCCGGAGAGTGAACTAATTCTTATTCTTTTCGCACGCATTTATGGATGCAGAAGCTACTACAGATGCACTCACCAAGGGTGCAACGTGAAGAAGCAGGTGCAGCGGCTGTCAAGGGATGAGGGCGTGGTGGTGACCACGTACGAGGGCACCCATACACACCCCATTGAGAAGTCTAATGACAACTTCGAGCACATTCTCACCCAGATGCAGATCTACTCCGGCATGGGATCAACCTTCAGCAGTAGTAGCCACGACATGTTTCACTGAATGAACCGTCCAAAATCACTTCAAGCATCCATGCACCGTGCAAACTAAGCAAGAAAATCGATCCATAGATTTTATTAATTTGTACATGAAGTATTTAGACGTTTAAGAGATAAATTAAATAAGCGTGATTTGGTAGCTAGATGCAGGTATTACTCACGCAAAGGTTCTTTTTCTCTTCTTGATTTTCTTTTGTTTTTAATTTGCAATTGTAGGCCAGGGATAGACACTGATATACACCCTCAGAAATTTAAAAGATGCTGCATAACATTACAATTGAAAATGGGATACCTCTCAGGCCAGGGCACCTTAATAAGTGTACTACTTCGTTCTCGATCGATCATATCATATGCGCGCTTACATGGAAGAGATCAAATATATTAGCACTAGTGTGGCCATGTGTTAGCAAATTTTACTTTCCGGGGAAAACAATCCACTACTAAATATTTTCTTCCATCTCACTAAATTGGCTTGGTAATAATGAGGGGCACAGCTAGAAAATGATGCTAGCTGGGGAAATACATATATATATTGTCAAACTGTTTGCCCAAAAAAGTTTGAAAGTAATATATATATATCATAACAAGAATTGGTCAGGTGAAATTATTATCAAATTGTTTTTTGTTTTCTGTACCGGTACCCTATTTTATGCTTTCACTCAGCTTAAAATCATATTTGTTGATCTTTTAGTCCATTTTCAGATTTTATTTTGGTATAGTGCACCCTAGTAATTTCTTTTAGTGATGCGCGGTATGGTGGTCAACCTCTGCCTAGCTATGTGCCAACATCATAATTAATCAGTCACAGCTCTTTAGACCAAAATTTAGCAGTTTCCTACTGTTAGAACTTGGAGCAAATGCACTAGACTGCAGTCACCGTGCTTCCTTGCCATTTGTCGGGATCAGTACCTGTAGCATCAGGGTCGGGTGAAGAAGCATTTCTCCCCACCATATGCTCTTCTCCGATTTCATCAATTTTCACTGATGATATTGCATGCATTGCAACAAAGCACTTACTCTTGCATGCAATTCCAAATTGTGAAGGCAGTGTCTTTTGGAACTGCTAGAACTGTGCTTCTCACTACGCCAGATTAGCACATCACTGCCGGCCTCATCACTGCCGGATTTATGAGAACCGGCAGTAATGTACCTTCACTGCCGGTTATGAGCTTGAAAATGAAAAAATGATTGGGGCTGGGCTAAAACCGGTAGTGAAGGACCACATCACTGCCGGTTTGTGGCTTGAACCGACAGTGTTTTGACGGCCACTCATCACTGCCGGTTTAAGCCAAAAGCCGACAGTGATTGGGCTCTATCACTGTCGGTTCTAGCCAAGAACCGACGGTGATAAGCCTACAACACAAAAAGGCTACAGCCGTCCTGTCCTTCCTCCTCTCTTCCATCCCGAGAATAGAGGCGCGCGTTTGGACCCTTCCCTCCATTGTTACGGCTGCTCTTCACCATAAAGCTAGTGCTTGGATTTTGAAGAATGGCTTGATCTTTTTGCTTTAAGGTTAGTAACAAACATCTACTCCTTTGATTTTGTTGCTTAATTAGCTTCGTTTTGATAGCTACATTGCTTGATTCTCATTCTAGTTCTTTCTCTATTCTAGAGAGCACTTTTCCAATTGGATATTTGTGCAAGGCTCAAATTATGGTGAATCCATCATCCAAAAGGTTGGTGTCTATGAACACATTTAAATTCCTAGCTAATTATTCTATGGTAGTTAAGATCATCATTGTTAGTATGTGATGCTATAATTAGTTCTTAGAAGTAGAGTAGAATAGTTGTTCTTCAATATTGTGCAATAATTGTTTTTACTACGATTTTCAATTTACAGAGCCGGGGCTACCAATTTTAATTTTTCAACAATTAGTGTACAATAATGTTTTCCAAAAATGGTACTTTCGAGCTACAATTGTTGTTCATGAAGCTCGATTTCTTATTAATTCTTTGTAATTACTGTCTCAGTATTTTTTTTGTGTAGAGATGGATCGAGAGTGGATGCATCTGTCCTGAACGGACAAGCGGTACATGCATAGCGTCAGCCAGTTTATCACCGATGCCAAAGCCCATACTGGGAATGAGAACCCTATCTTCTGCCCATGCAAAGATTGCAAGAATCATAGAAACTTTCGTCAAATTGAGTCTATACGATGGCACTTGATTACCAGGGGGTTCATGCCAAACTATACGATATGGACTATGCATGGCGAGGTTGGTGTGAATGTTCTGCAGGAAAACGATGATGATGTGGACATACCTGACGTAGCCATCCACGATGCTGACGAGGAATCCGGTGTCAACACGGAACCTATGGCCACAGTTAATAATATGTTTAGGAACACGCTAGCTAACGACACCGAGGATAACGATGGCATTTCTGAGCTGCTACGTAATATAGAGACCGGATGTCTTAGTAAAAGACAACTGAGAAAGCTAGAGAAAATGAGACAAGATGGCAAAACACTATTGTATAGGAATTGTCCAATGAGCAAACTGAAAGCCGACATCATGTTGTTAGAGTTAAAATCGACAAACGGATTGAGCGATAAAGGCTTCGATCAGTTGTTAGGTATAATAAGGAAAATGCTCCCAGAAAAAAAACGAGTTGCTAGAAAAGACATACTTGGCCAAGCAAATGATCTGCCCCATCGGCCTCGAGGTTGAAAAAATCCACGCGTGTTCCAATGATTGCATATTGTACCATGGAGAAAAATACAAAGACTTGGACAAGTGCCCCAAGTGTGAAGCTCCACGGTACAAGGAAGGGCCGTCAGATAAGGGCACCAAGACCAGAGGAGGTCCCATAAAGGTCGTTTGGTATTTCCCTATAGCTCCCCGGGTGCATAGGCTATTTGCATGTGCAAAGTCAGCCAAGCCGTTGCGCTGGTATGGCGAATAGCGTAAGAAAGATACAATGATGAGGCACCCCGCTGATGGGCATGACTAGAGGACTGTCAATACTATGTTCTATAAGGACATCAGTGGAGAGGTAAGGCATCTTTGGTTTGCTTTGAGCACAAATCAGATGAATCCTTTTGACCAGGTTAGAAGCAATCATAGCACCTGGCTAATGACGCTCTGTATATACAACCTTCCACCTTGGGTCTGTATGAAGCGGTCGTACATCCAGATGCCACTACTGATCCAAGGGCCAAGACAGCCTAGGAATAACATCGATGTGTTTCTGGAACCAGTGATCGATGAACTAGTGGAGATGTTTAAAAAGGGTGTGCCGGAGGTTTGGGACGAGTACAAAAAGGAACATGTCACGATCAAGGGAGTACTTATCACTACAATCACTGACCTGCCAGGTCAAGGTTCGTTGTCTGGAGAGAAGACAAAAGGCTATTCTGGATGTGTCAAGTGCTTGGACGACACCGATACGGTAAATCTACCAAATAACTCAAAGATAGTTTATATGGGACACTGTAGGTTCCTACCTAAGGATCACCCTTACCGCAGGAACAGAAAAAGATTTCAACGGTGCTATTGAGAAACGCTTAGCTCCAAAATATCAAGATGGGCCTGCGATACTTCGAGAACTCAACAAACTAGAGGTTGTCCTTGGGAAGGGGGACAATGCAGTAGCAGCACCTGATGGGAGCATTTGAAAGAAAAAATCGGTTTTCTGGAAACTACCTTACTGGCCATTTCTAAGTGTACGCCATTGTCTTGATCCCATGCACATCACTAAAAACATGTGCGCTAACACTCTTAACACCTTGATGGACACCGGGGGGACATCGAATGATTCACTAGCCACACGCCTGGACATGCAACACTTGGGAATCAGAAAGGAGCTGCATCCCATGGAGCTAGAGAATGGCCAGTTCAAACTAACGGTTGTGTCATGGACATTGAAGAAGGAAGAAAAGCGTGCGCTTATTTCTTTCTTCAATGAACTCAAAGTCCCAATAGGCTACTGTGCGAACCCGAAGAGGCTAGTGAACATGAGAGAACTCAAGTTCAACTATGGCCCTATGAAGGCCCATGACTGTCATGTCATTATGATTCAGCTGCTCCCTATTGCCCTACATGGTATCCTCCCCCCAAAGGTCTTCGCCCCAATCATAAAGCTTTGCTCGTTCTTCAACGCGATCTCAAAAAAGGTCATTGATGTGTCCACGCTAGAGCAGCTGTAGTGGGACATAGCCCAAACTCTCGTTAGGCGTGAGATGCATTTCCCATCGACTTACTTTGATATCTCATTGCATCTACTCATTCATCTTGTTGACCAAATTAGACCATTGGCCCAATGTACCTGCATTAGATGTTTCCTTTCGAAACATTGATGAAAGTTTTCAGGAGGTATATTAGGAACAGATTTAGGCCAGAAGGGGGCATGGTTGAAGGATGGTCAACGGAGGAGGCCATTGAGTTATGCACATATTATCTGGACATCAAAAGGGTCGGAGTTCCAAAATCTCGTCATGAGGGAAGACTACGTGGAAAAGGAATGATCAGGGAGAAATCTATTACAGTAGACGACTCTATTTCTTTCAGACAGGCATAGTTCGCTATTCTCCAGCAAGCCGAGGGTGTGATGCCATACATTGACGAGCATAGGCAATCGCTGCAAACTCTGTATCCGAGTAGGTCATAGACTTGGCTAGATAAAAACATAAGGAGGGATTTGTCAGCTGGTTGTGACGTCGCTTGCTTGGAATAAAGTTGGGTAATCAACTGGATGCCTTAACCAAGGGGCCTTCGAGTACATATCTTAAGTACCAAGGGTATGAGATCAATGGATTCATATTTTACACAAAAAAAGCAAGATGGAAAGAGCACATACCAAAATTGTGGTGTTCGTTTTGATGCTCACGACGAGAATGGCAACGTACAGGCGACATACTATGGTTTCATAGAGGAGATATGGGAGCTAGCCTACGATCCATTGAAGGCAGCTCTTTTTTGCTGCCAGTGGGTCCGGCTCAAGGAAATCAACACTGACAGCGAAGGGTTCACTACCGTTGATCTCACTAAGACCGCATACAGAGACGACCCCTTCGTCCTTACAAGAGATGTTATGCAAGTCTTCTATGCAAGGGACAACAAGACAAAAGAAAGGCTAAAAGTAGTCCTAGAAGAGAAAAGGAAGATTATCAGTGTCGATGGAGTGATGAACGAAGAAGACTACAGGGGCTATCAGGAAATGCATCCATTCGGGGCGAACGTACCCCTACCTATCCTTCAAGAGGATGACGATCCTACTTACGTACGAATTGATCACAATGAGGCCCTCATTGTTGATGCACCTAAAGATAGTTAGATTATTGTTAACTATGTAATTATTATGCAGACGTTGTATCAGTAATTTGCACTAAATATTTAATTTATATTTTGTGCGCATCTCTACAATTTAATTATTGACTATGTAATCAAATATTAAGATGATGTTCACAAACACTATTATTTGATAATTATAGACCATTAATTAATTATCATAGAATTAAATAATCAAGACATAAATTTTTGTGTTATTTTAGAATATAAACTAACTGCATTATTTCTATTAATAAATATATAAAGAAAAGCAAACTAACTGAACTCCCTATCCTTGCTCAGCGATTAAGGCCGCGCACTCTGTACTCTGAGACCCGCGCTCGAATCCCAGGTGGGCCAAACTTTTTTGAATTTACATTTATTATTTAGTAGTGCATTATGATGGGATAAAAGAAAAAAAATAAAACCATTCTAACCGAACTCCCTATCCTAAATCAGCGATTAAGGCCACGCACTCTCGACCCCATGACCCGCGCTCGAATCTCAGTCAGGCCAAACTTTTTTATATTTTTTACAAAAAGGCTGCGATGGCAGGCTCCAAACCGACAGTGTTTTTTTATATTTTTTTACTAAAAGATGGCGGCAGGGCCCTTCACTGCCGGTTTTGGTTTTAAAACCGGCAGTGATAGCTTCTATCACAGTCGGTTGCTCAAACCGACACAGAAGGTCCAATTCACTGTCGGTTTTTAAACTAAAATCGACAGTGATGTGTAGAGATGCTCCTCACATGCCAATAGTGCTCCCATGACCACAACAGTTGGAACACTACTCCCACCTACCCCGATAACTTTAGTTCAGAAATAAAAATATACCATGACTGCTAGCCCCTATAAAATGGCCATCGGTCAGGAGCTAGCCTCTCCATGCATGTTGGTTTCAGCCAGGCCTTATCAGCCATGATACAATATTTTCCTCTCACAGCAAACCACATATATCGTTATGCATTGTAGTCCACTAAAATGGTGCACACATGAGGTGCTAGAAGAATGCTACTGAGGTACACATGAGGTGGTTAAATTATAATGTGTTGATACACATTGATAATAACATTGACCTGTACGCAAATAGGTCTTTGTTATCGTATATGGAATTTTAGTGTAAGGTCTTTGTTATCGTATATGTAACTTATTTCTAATTTTTTGTAATTTTTTGATGTATTTCATTACTATCTAAATAAATATATCGTTCTTGTTAAAACTTTCCTACTATAGTATCTAAATAAATATATCCTTTACATATATGCACCTTCATTGTCGGTTCTATTTAGAAACCGGCAGTGATAGCCACCTTCACTGTCGGTTCTATTTAGAAACCGGCAGTGATTACCACCTTCACTGTCGGTTCTATTTAAAAACCAGCAGTGATGTCCATGCCCCCCTATATAAAACAAACTATCGGCCACATACATCGATCCCACCCACCCACGAACTCTCTTAGTCTCATTTCTCATGTTTCACTCTCACTTCTCAAGACATCCACTCTCTCTACGTGATTTGGTCATGGCTCCTGCATTTTTCAATGGTATTGATATGTTGTCTTCTCCAATATTGTATCTTGCCACATTTTACTTGGAAGAATTTTTTTGTGCCTATATTTTATGTTCATTTTTTGCATTTTATCGATCAGGTGGTATGAACAACGGACCTCCCCCACCACAAGAACCAGGTTTCCACCCTAGCGATGAGCTATTCGCTCCTAATGTGGCCATTCCACGGTTCCCTGTTCTAGCTATTGTATGAAATATTTTCCAACATCTTTTATTTTTTTATGCTAACAAATAAGTGTAATTAGTTTAATATAATTGTTGCACGCATATATGTCATAGACTATATCCTCAATAGATTGGCTGCGAACAGCACTTAGCAAGTTCTTTATCTCGGACATCGTCGAGAACACGGCATCTAATGCAAGTGGTCGGCTATGGACGTGTGAACTTATTTTTTTCATCCCTATGAGGGGTTCAAATCATCGGAACCATATCCATGGGACGGGAATACAGAGTTCGGACATGATAAGCGCCCAATTAAGTACCGTGCGCATCTGTTTAGAGGCACTTTGACATATTTGCTATGATGTGCCTGATAAGCGAATTGTTTGCAAGCTACAACCATGCGAATATGGTAAAATGGTCACTTATACCTAAGTTGTAGTTATTTGTTGTTTATTATTGTAATAACATTCTCTAATTTTTTTCTTTTTCTCCACATGCAGATTGCGCTACAGGACCTTACCTATGTTGCATGTGGCTTGTGGGCCGTTCTAGACCAAGCTACGGAGCAACTCAGGTATGATTGGAACTTCTACAATGGAAACCTCGGCCAGCTCACTATAGAAGGATGTCAGTACTGCACAAGGATTACTAACAGGGGCAGTGGTCATTCAGTAGGTTACATCTATGACCGACCATTTTTTTGATATTGTGAGACACAAGAGAGTGCACTCATACGAGCATTGGACTTCATCGATATAAGCGGATACATAATCCGTGACATCAACTACCATATAAGGCTACAGAGGCATGTTAGTGTGCGTGGTCCGATCGATCCCGACAGTGATTCCGATAGTAATTAATGTTTATTTAGCTAGGTTTTCAAGGTCGTAGTTTAATTGGGTTCTAATTTTAATATGTACGGCTTTGTGTATTTAATTATTGTCATGCATGTAATTCGTGTAACATTTGTTGCACAATTAGAAATATACATTCCGGTGTCGTATTGGTCTCAAAATTATTCTCAGGTTTGCACATGCCACGTGTGAAGGAAACACCAAGTTTAGGATTTTCCGGAGATGGTTTGCTACTTTATAAGGTTTAATTGAATTTCCGTACGACAAGACCGTTTAATTATAGGTTGAACTGAGTCTACCCATGAAAAGATCTAGAATGGTGCCAAACTTTTACACAGACTCCAATGTGCCCTAGGGATAATAATTTTGTGGAGGTGGATGAAAAAATCTATTGGGTCCAAGAAGAAATTCACTCTCTTTTGTCTCATTCGGCATAGAGAAAAATATAATAAATAAAAAAACTGCTCAGAAAAACCTAAGATCCTATGTGGGGTCTTAATTTGCGTGTACAAGCTTGCCAAAAAAATTTCAAGCCATATCGACATAGGCGGAGTATACATGCTTCATAGAGGTACATGTGCTCTTTCATCGAACCATGACTATACACATAGGTTATCAAGGTTTATGTGGTTCATATGCATTCCGATGTTGTATTGGTCTCAAACTTTTTCTTAGGCTTGCACGTGCCACGTGTGAAGGAAACACCAAGTTTTGGATTTTCCGGAGATGGTTTGCTACTTTCTGAGGTTTAATTGAATTTCCGCGCGACGAGACAGTTTAATTATAGGTTGAACTGAGTCCACCCATGAAAAGATCCAAAATGATGCCAAACTTTTACACAGCCTCTAATGTGCCCTAGGGATAAGAATTTTGTGGAGGTGTATGAAAAAATCTATTAGGTCCAAGATGAAATTCACCCTCTTTTGTCTCAATCGGCACACAGAAAAATATAATTAATAAAAAAATAATAAGAAAAACCTAAGATCCTGTGTGGGATCTTAATTTGGGTGTACAAGCTTGCCAAAAAAATTTTAAGCCATTTCGACATAGGAATACATATTCTTCTATTTATTCAGTATGTAAAAGAATTTTTTTAATATATATATAAACATCACAGTCGGTTTCAAAAAACCGATATATAAAAAATTAAAAAAAAATTATGCCAGCCCTCGGGTTTGAGCTCGGGTCTTGAGCTAAAGAGTTCAGACACTTAACCAAAAAAATTTCAAGCCATTTCGACATAGGAATACATATGCTTAATAAATTATAAAATTAAACCAAAAAAATTGGGTCACCCGGGATTCGAACACGGGTATCGGGGGCTAAGTTGCGGGGTCTTAACTGTTGAGCCAGTAGTTGGTATTTAAAAAGTGTGAAAAAGATAAGTTATTTATGCTGTAACCGCTACACGGCAATCACTGCCAGTTTAAAGAATGGCCCGGCAGTGATGTACCCCCATCACTATCGGTTTCTATGTACAACCGGCAGTGATGTACGCCCATCACTGTCGGTTTCTAATTAGAACCGGCAGTGATGAGGTCTGGTATAAAAGCCCGCCACGGGTTGAAAAATTTCAACCCCGCGCCAACCGTTCCCAGCCCCGCGCTCCTCTTCTTCGACGCCGACACCCGTGCACCACCCCAAGCTGGAGCACCCGTCCACCGCCCCCCGCGCCGTCGTTCCTAGCCCCACGCTCCTCTTCTTCGACGCCGAGGCCCGTGCACCGCACCACGCTAGAGCAACCGTCCACCGCCCCCGCGCCGCCATTCCCAACCCCGCGCTCCTCTTCTTAGACACCAATGCCCGTGCACCGCCCCACGCCGGAGCACTCCCCATGCCGTCCACCGCTAGACGCTGGAGCACCGCCGAGGCCTTTAGGAGCATGCGCAGACAACTGCTTTCCCACCTCCATGGTGAGTGCGTGACTCACTGCCCGCTAAGTGTTCAATGAAATGCCCTACGGTTGTTATCTTCCCAATAGCAGTCGATTCCTATTTGATTGAGTTACATGTTGTTACTACTTGGTTTAGCTATATGTAGAGTGTCAATTGATGGATTCTTGTTAAATGTGTACAGGTATAATCGCTATAGGTAGAGTGTCAATTGATTTTGATGGAATGTATAGCATGCTTAAAAAAGGGCATCTATAGATGTTTGTTCCAGAAAAAAAGTTAAAAACAATTTTTAAAATTGGCTCGGCAGCAGCAGCATGTATGATTACTAAACCACATTGATCTCTGAATAATAGACAGTCCAATTATTGAGGTTATTTTTTTATCATGTCAAGGATAAAGAACATTAAATAGATTTAGTTTGGCCATATAACTTGAATAATAACTCTTGTTCAGTGAGTTACCATTACCACTTACCACATGCCTAATTTACTTAAATGTATAGGCAACCATGGCATGGTATGTAGTGCATGTTGGTCACATGCCTAGGATTTATCGAACCTAGGAAGATTGCTTTGCTCAAGTCAATCGCTACCCTGATAATTTGCACACAAAAAAATAACACAGAAGCTGAAGTTTTGAGGGCCTATTATAGTCATCCGGCCTACCTTGTAAACCATGGGCAACCGGCCTACTATGGTCCAATGAATATAAACCATGGGCATCCGCTGGCACTAGAGATCGAAGAGAAGCCACCCGTCGGAGATGTGAAGATTAGGAGAATTGCTCCTTGGTCTTGGAAAGATACCATGCTTTTATTTATGGCTATGGTCATCACTTTTCTTATTTGGAAGTTGATGTAGGCTTAGTTTCATAGAAGTACAAGGACCAGTATGGCCCATTATGAAGTTAGTCGAAGACAACCCTGATTTAACCATAGAAGAGGCCACGAACATCTATTATGATGTACAAGGGACGGGAACACCGGCAATGAAGTATGAAAGGGGTAATCTTTTGGTTCCCAATCATGAGTATAAAAATCTAACAACATATATGCACCAGTTACATGGATATTACATGGCTCAAGCAACAGAGATGGACGACTTTGGTTTTGAGGTTATTATCCGTTCGCCACATGTTTTTCAATATCCTGAAGAAGAGAAGTTCGATGTTGAGTGGGAGTGCTTGTTCCAGCTATACCAGAAACGCTCTCTCGATGTTCAAATGTTGACGTTGTGGACTATGTAAGTACCCTACACGCACGATATTACAATTAACTACTCTCTCAAGACACAAATTGTTAACTTTTGAGCACTTCCCATGATTTTATGTAGGTGTATAGCAAAATTTTGCATTCTAAAAAGCAAATGGGATTACATAGGCTTCTTGGACCCCATGCGAGTCAATGAGAGGACATGTCTAGGCCTCTATGGATGTGACGTGAAAGACCTGAAACAGAGATTGATTGTTGTTTTCGACGAATTCACGATGAAGAAGAAAACCCACATACTTCTAGCCTACAACTGCAAGTATGTGTTCTCGGCTTTTAATTTTATTCTTCTTTTTCGTTAAGATTATTCGATAATTAGGATTCTGTGATTGCAGCAACTATTTCGTCTTTATTTGTGTTAATTTTGCTAAAAATCTACACGAGGTGTGGAACTCGAAGAAAAAACAATTTCATCATCTCGATGCACTAGTGGCAGTGCTGAATTAGTAAGCGATCCTAATAACTATTATTTTCTAATCACACATACCACTTTCTAATGTTTCTCCTTTTAATGTTGCTCAGTGTCCGAAGAAGACATATGGGTGGGATGCCGGTCCTATTCAAGGTTGTTGAAATGGAGGGGAAGTACTTATCACAGCCGACGGGAAACAATGAATGCGGGTTTTATATAATGTGGGCAATGCTTCGCAACATCGGCGGGAAATCAGAAGAAGCCGATAAGTTGGTGTGTATAATCCCCATTTCATTTATGTCTGTTAATAATTCAACAAAATGATTTACTATTCCTCTTTGGATATCATCTTTTTTGAACGACGACACAAGAAATATAAGCACGAAAGGCTACTAGACATGGAGATCATTGCACTACATTCGGAGCTGGCAAAATTCATCTTAGCCGAGGTATTGAAAAAAGATAGAGTATTTTTCATTGCACAATCCGTGAAGTACAAGGACCAGTATGGCCCAGAGCGGCTCGCTAGATTATTGTAAGAAGTCCGAGAAGCATGTGTGAAGTCCAAGAACATTTCTTTTTTATTTTGAGGGATCGAGATGTGGATAAGAACATTTGAATTGTAATTGTAACATTTGTAATGTTTAATATTGATGGACCTATCGTCTACGTAGCGTATATAAAGCGAAACCTGATTCCACGAAAAAATATAAATTAAAATAAATTATAAAATAATAAAATACGAACGGGTCATCACCACCGGTTAGCAACAAACCGGCAGTGTTGTCGTAACCATCACTGCCGGTTAGAAGCAAACCGATAGTGTTGTCTTGCTCAACACTGCCGGCTTGAACCATGAACCGACACCGATAGTTACAAGAACACTGCCGGTTTGATCCATGAACCGACACTGATATTTACTACAACACTGCCGGTTTGATCCATGAACCGACAGTGTAGACTTACTCAATACTGTTGGCTTGAGCCAAGAACCGACACTCTTAAAGCAACCGTCACTGTCGGTTGGCACTACAAACAGGCAGTGTTGTTCAACTGGACACTGCCGGGCGGAGCCAGAATCCGACACTATTTCCTATAGATCAGTGTCGGTTTTTAAGGACCGATAGTGATGTCAACCCCCATCACTGCCGGTATGCCACTGTCGGTTCAAAATCCGGCAGTGAAGTGGGTTTTTGAACCAGCAGTGATGTTCAGATCTGGGGTAGTGTCTAATAAGTTAAAATTGAAACATCACTTGCTTAAAGTTAGAGCATATCCACAACCTTCGCCTATTGTAAAGATCATGTATTCTATGCAAGATCATATATGTTCGGTTTTGGTGATTGAGGTGAAAACACAAGCACCATGACTAAAATGTATGTTAAGGTGTGTTAGACATGTTCTAATAGGGATGCAACAGAAGAAATGACGTGAAGACCAGCAAAGAAAGAGTTAAAATCGAAATATGCGCAAAGGTCGTTGCACATTCCGGACAGTCCGGCGACCACGCCGGCGACCATGGTTTTGAACATGTCAAACAAAAAGTTGTCCGCTGCAAAATCAACTGACTAAAAAAATCAAGGCACCTGCTGACTTCGTGAATTTCAAGATCTGCTAGCTCAGTTCTTTGAATGTGCTCATAGAGATAGGGTTTGTGTACGTGTGTTCATAGGGGTGAGTGTGCGTGCGTGTTGTGGGTGTCTACGTTGTACTATGTAATTCTAAAAAAAACTGAAACTTTTTAGATCTTTCGGAGCACAACTTTTGTTGTAGGTCATTTCTCCATCAACTGTTATTTAAAAAAAAATTCAAAATCTAAGGTCAAAATGAATATTTGGGCCTCCAAATGCTCACAAATAAAGAAGTTATCAAATACGAAGTTGTACATTGTGTGAAGAGGTACAAGTTTGGTATAGACAATGTCTACATTTGAGGCCATTTAAAAAATTCAAAATTTTGAATTCAGAATCTAATAACTTAAAACGAGTATTTGGCCTCAAAATGATTTCAAATAAATAGTTGTTCACTGCAAATTGTAGATCACATTAATGGCTAAAATTTCGGTATATAGCATGTCAGCAACTAAAATAATTTGGAAACTTTAAAATTTTGATTTCAAAACCTGATAATTGAAAAAGAATATTTGGGCATCTAAACTGTATCAAATAAAAAAGTTATTAGGTACAATTTCACAACCACGTTGAGCTCAACAATTTTCGTGTAAAGATTATTTTCATTTAACTTCATATAAAAAATAATGAAATTTTATATAAGAGAGATCACCTGACATGTGGCTCCACATTAGCAAAACCACCTACGATGCCAACTTAAAACAAATATTTGGCCTCCAGTAATCTCAAATAAAAAAAGTTGTCCACTGCAAAACTATAGACCACGTTAAGGGATAAAACTCTGGTATAGAGCACGTCAGCATGTGAGGTCATTTGAAAAATTCTAAAATCTGGATTTCGAAACTTGATAATTTAAAGAATATTTGGGCATCTAAAATATCTCAAATAAAAAATTATCAGCTACAATGTTGACGACCGCACTGAGTTTTACAAGCTTCAGATAAAATTTGATTTCATCCAACTTTATATGAAAAAATCATCCAACTTCATATGAAAAAATTATGAACATTTATATAAGAGAGACCCCTGACATGTGGCTCCACTGCTACGTTAGTAAAACCACCTTTAAAACCACTTTAAATGATAGGGGTGAGGGTGTTTTGAAAGTTAAAATGTGCATTTTTTTGGTATTATAAAGCTCAGGGGCGTTTTCAAATTCAACAAAAAATTTAAGTTGTAAGACGGACTGAGGATATATGATCTATGAGACCATGATTTTTACGTAATGTTATAACCCGAAACTAGTTTTGCCAATTAAAAGGACTTGCTAATTAGTTGAAAAAGGAAATGTTGATTGTGGGCTTTAGTTGAAAAACCTGTCATAGCTAGGTAGTAGAGAGCTTGGATCTGCCCCATGGGACTTTTACAAAGCAAGGTCGCAAAAGGATAAACACTTCAGAATGCAATTAAGAAGGGATCTGCACGAGCAAGGAGGAATTAATTGAGGTGCCTTGCTCACATGCAAAAAAAAAAAGGAAATCACATATACATTGTAAGTGTCAACGGATAATTGAATTCTGCAGAGGAGAGGTCTCAATTTTTTTTTGAGCAAAAGAGGAGAGGTCTCAATGATGCATCTCTACTATACTGTAACACTCAAAACTATCTTTAGGTACACCTAAAAAACATCCCCCGAGCCCAAACACTGTATATCAATCATAGTTTTAAATCTCCCACTATAGCTTCCGCTATAGCCTGCTATAGCCTTTTGAGGCAGGATGCCGCTATTTGTGTTCATGTACAATTTAGCCGCTATAGCCCGATATAGCTCCGCTATTAGCTGCTTTAGATATATACCGCTAAACGCCTTAGCCCGCTATTTAAAACATTGATATCAATCCTATTGCACTTAGAAAATTGTCTTCATTAAAATCAAGGGCTAAAACACATCCCTCAGATGCTTCAACGCAATCCAACAGCCACGGTTCTTCCTATCAACAGCGATCATGAGGCTTCAACACGGCGTCGCAGAGGCTTCTGCGCCGCGTTCAACGCACAATCCGCGTTCGAAACCTGGTATCGCCGGGGAAAAAAAGAAAGAAAACACCGTAACGTGGTACCGTCGAAGAAAAAAAGGAAACAGGCGAGGGCGCCCAGCTCACCGCCACGATCTCCGCGCCCTGCTCACTGCCCACAGGAAGGAAGGCGACGGCGCCCTGCTCACCGCCACGATCTTCGTGCCCTGCTCACCGCCCACAGGTGTTGAGCATACCGGCACTCGCACGCCACAGCCCCCCGAGCCGCCACGATCTTTGCGCCCTCAACACTTGCTCGGCTGCTGCTACGATTGCAGGCGGGGCTAGTTGTTAACGTAACCCGCCGGCTCACCCTGCAAAACATGACTTCGTGGCTGTTATGGACCAGCTGCAATTTTTTCGTGGCCCAAAGACTTCCAACCCTCCAAGCCCATTGGGCGAGCGAGAAGCCTCGCAAGAGTGAAGAGTCGCATCCCCTGAAAGAACCATACAGCTACCGCTGTCACCCTCCTCCGTGGCTGCCGTCGGCCCGTCGTCGTCCTCCTCCATCCTCCCGCAAGAATCTGCAAGAACCTGCAAGGCTCTATTCTCGCCTCTCCGTCATCGTCGGGAGTCGCCCTCCTTTGGTCCTCAGCTCTATTCTCGCCTCTGCGTCGATGTGATGACTGCTCTCAGCTCGTCCAATCTCCCATGAAGGTTCTGATGGCCTTGTCTAGTTGATGGAATGGTTGTTTGATGATTAAGGTTTCAGATCATTGCTAGGACTCTTGTTCAGCTCTGGTAATCGTTGTTGCTACAGCTCACAGGCATGCTACGGAAGTTGTTTGCAACTTATACTGAACATTTGTTCAATAAAATGCATCAAGTCAAGAATCGGCAGATTGAAAGGGAGTTGTGTGTATATGTATCTTTCATCAGTTCAGAAGACCATGAAGACGGACTAAATTAAGCAGTGACCAAAAAAAGCTTCAGTTATTGAAATGGCCATGAACCCATGGTGATTGGATGTTTCAGTCAATGCAGAGTTGCAGAGTGGCATCCATACGTTATGTCTTTGTTTAGTAACAATAACTTTTGTTACAGGATATGTGTCTTTGTTTCTGTATTTCTTGATGTTGTTATATTTGAGAACGTACAATATATATAGCTGGGATATGAAAATTAAAATGATCAGTGCAAAGCTGTATCATCCTTGCTCATCGATTAACTGGATATGAAAATTTAGCTCGCAGGTTCCAAGTTCTTACAAGATATGTGTAGATACTGTACGCACAGAGAGATAGTGTACACGTAGCCTCCATTGTAGTGTAGCGGGTCTCACGGGTTTTGCAGCATAGTCTGTTATGTCCGTAGAAAATTTGTCCACAAAGTTTATAGCTTAGCGGCTAGCCGCAAGCCTGCTAACAAACTTTGCGGCGAGCAATACGGGGTAACGGCCGGCCGCGAACAAGCCCGCCTGCAAGCGTAGCTGCTGCCTCCGCCAAGAATCGCTGCCGTACCCACGTAGCCGACGAGAATCGCTACCGTACCCAAGTAGCCGGCACCGGGCTTCGAGGAGCACTGCCTCTGACACGAAGGGCAGAATCGCGGCCGTAGCCACATCATCGGCACCGCGCCGATCGCAGTCCAAACTCCAAAGCCCCCGCGCCGTGATCGCGGCGCCCTCAACGGCGGCGCCGTCACCACTTGATCGGAGGCTGCAACTATGGCCTGGAGCGAGCACAACGGGTGGCCGCCGCGGGCAGCTGCTTCGGCGAATCGGCAGGCGGCCGCGGCGGGCGCCCACGGCAGGCGGCGGGCGGTGAGCAAGGAGCGGCCACAACGGGCGGCTCCGACGACCTGCAGTCCCTGCACTGCTGCTTGCCTTCTAACTTTCAGAGTTCGGAGTTTTCAAAAGGACACTACTGCTACTGACGGCTCCAGCTTCCACTGCAACTACGGCCTGTGGAGCGAGCACAACCTCGGCCACCACACGGCAAGGAGATGTCTCAGTTGGAGATTCTTCCAGTTCGAGGTCGGTTGAGTTTCTAGCTTTTGATTTCCAGCCATGCCCACACCTGGATTTAAAACTTTGAATTTGGTTGCCTGAGGATGACATACATGCAAGTTGCTTCAGGTCACCAGTCCAGTATATATAGGGTGGGTATCGAGCCAGCTCGGCTCGGCTCGTTAATATTATGAGTTAGAGGGGTAGCTCGGCTCGGCTTGTTACCGAGTTCGAGCTAGCTCGTTTAGCTCGTGAGCTACTACAAAAAAAAATAGGACACACATGTTTATAATGTTTATGCTACATTAATTCTAGAAGATGACGTCCATCATTATGCAACCATACATGATTAATACATATCAGGTTCATCAAAAGTTTCAACCATACAACATAGCTAGTCCATTCATGATCATGCAGTTCCAGCATACTAATTAGTTGCTTGCCACCACAAACTTAGGAAAGTCCACAGATTTAATGTCAGCATCGTCATCTTCTTCTTGGAAAACAATCCATAAAATCAACATTTAAGTACCACAACAATTATAAAATTAAAATTTATATGAAATAGCTAAAAATAAAGATTATATATCAATAGAATAGGTGTACACTTCTAGGTCAGCATCATCATCTTCTGGATTCATGGTCGTGGGCTGATAGGCCTCAGCTCGTTTCAGCTCATGAGCAGCTCGCGAGCTGGCTCGTTAAAATAGCGAGCTAGACTTATAGGTTAACTCGTGAAAAAAGTTAAAACGAGCCGAGTTGAGCCGAGCTGAGCCGGCCACGAGTCGAGCGAGTTGGCGAGCCGCGAGTATTTTATCCAGTATATATTGCCCACGACGGAAAAGGCGCCGCGGAGGAGGACACGCGCAGACTTGCAGGTTAGCATGCTTTTGTGCTTTCTAATTGGCCCAAAACTATTGAGTCAATGTGCATACCATCTTTTGCCCTATTCGCTTGGCTAATAAGCCATGACTAAAAGTATTGTCGACTGATTTATTGTGAGAGAAAAATAATGTTCGTTGGCTGAAAAAGTACGACTTATAAGCCATACGAACAGGGCGTTTATTATATCTGAGCAATCCCAGATAGCATCTGACAACTGCAAGTTCAGCACTTGCAAAGCATCTTTATTTTAAGCACGGGAATGGTAACACATAAGCAGTGGTGGTTGTCTTCGAGTAAAACCGGTAATGGCTCCAGCCTCCGTCAGCAGAGGCATCACCTAAATAGTGAATGTTGGTTCAGTAAGAGTTTCACTAAATTCCCATGACGCATCACCTAAATAGTGAATCTTGGTTCGGTAAGAGTTTCACTGAATTCCCACGATGAAAAATGGATAATCAATATGCAGTCCTAAAATACTGAATATGCAGACACAACCTGAACTGAGTATGCAGATTGCAAACAAAAACCTAAACTGAATATGCAGACAGAAAGCTGAATAACAGATGACTGAAAACAAACTGAATTGGTCACTGAAAAAAAACAGAAACTAATGACAGAAAAAAAAACAGACACTATTGCCTGTCCGACAACAGCCTAAACCAATACACGCATACCACTATTCTCAGGCCCATCGGAACATTTCGATGTATTAAATGCAGCTATAGGACTAGGTACGTAACATTGTGGGGTGGGTTTGATGGAGGAGCAGCTCCGAGCTATCGATGGAGAAACGCCCCCTCTTTTTTTTTATGTGTGTGGGTCCAGCAATCGAGCTAATAGCCCGTTTGTTTGGTCGTGTTTGGCTTATAAGCCATGGCTGAAAATACTATTGGCTGATTTGGTGTGAGAGAAAAATACTAAAAATAAAACAAAACAAGTCAAACAAGGCTAAACGAACAGGAGGTGAGTCTGGTTCGATCCACTGTGGGCCGAATAACAGGAGGAGTCATGTCCAGGTCCGGTCCCACGATCGGAACGCCCCCGATGCTCCACACTGCGGACGCCCTGACTGGACCAAGCCGCAACCACAGTTTTCCTCCGGGCAGAAAATATCAAGCCGCGAGATCCCGAAAGCACCCTCGCACGGGTCTCTTTCCGCGAGACCGCGAGTCCGTCCCCTCTCCCACGTGTCTCTCTCCGCTGCCGAACTCCAACGCGGCACGCCTCTTCCTTCCCCCCAGGAAGAAGCGGAGTACACGCCACCATTTCCACGGAATCCGACGGCCTCGTCCTCCTCGTCTTCTCCTGTGGACTGGAGCGCCGCCGGGTAGAGATCCCACATCCGCGCCTCAACCAATCCCTCCTGCCTCCGGTAAGGCGGGCAATGAATTTTTAAGTCTAGTTCTTTGTTGCCACCTAGCTTATTTGTTTGTGTACCACTGCCCTATGGGACAGCAAGCATAGTAGGTGATTTTGCCTTCACTTGAGGTGTGCTATTCTAATAGTGACCAATCCTGTCCATGCTGACATGCTGTTATCGCAGTTCAGTTCAGTTATGTTATTATCTTTGATTTGTTCGTTAGGCATAATTCTTCTCCTTGCTACCCCATGATCAAATACTAGTGCACGGGTGGCCATTTGCTACCTTCACATGTAACCTCTGCCCCCGCTGATCTCACAGTTTTAATGGTGCCTTTGACTTCTTTGTGGGTCCTTAATTATCTTGGTACTTCGGCTCCCGAAGGTTTCAGTCACGAAATGTGAATGAGCCTTAATGCATTGATATTTTAATACGCTGGTAACGAGCATATCAGAGCTATCTGCACCCCTGTTTGCTGTAGCTAATACGTCTGCTTCGCTATCAATCACTACTACAGAGAATGGTGATCCTCTGTCCAGGGTGTGTTGCTCCATCAGTGCACCATAATTTTCTGCCCAGATGGTTGCTGCTGAACAATAGCTCGAGAATGTATTGCCATGTCTTTCCAGACAGAATGAAACCGAAAAGACAGAACAGACCTCAGAGGATGGCTTGCTTCTCCAAGGGGTCTTCGTTTCAAGGTACTGTCTGAGCAGACTTTTGATGTTGTCGATCCAAGCTTATTTCTGTGCACCGGTAAACAATGTATTTCTATGTGATTGTTCTTTGTCAATATACCCATCAA
Organism: Miscanthus floridulus; assembly: GCF_019320115.1. NCBI lineage: Eukaryota > Viridiplantae > Streptophyta > Magnoliopsida > Poales > Poaceae > Miscanthus > Miscanthus floridulus. The sequence continues at coordinate 52,243,350 of NC_089588.1, forward strand.
TATAGTATGCATTCATATTGTGCAGTTGTTCGCTTTCCTAGGGCATGGAATCCTCATGCAACTGTTTCTGTTTCCACAACGAATCATATTAACTTTTCACTTTTCCGGCTGCAATGTAGTTGTAGTTTGTTTTCTCTTATTTAGTTTCTCATTTTATTATTATTATTATTATTGTTGTTGTTGTTGACAACATGAAAGCTATGTTTCTTGGTTGTGAAAATTTACCATTCTGTCCATACCATTCAGTGACCATTGTTCCTTCAACTCTGCAGATCTGGTTGCCTCTGTAAAGCCTTCACGCCTTCTTCCAGCAGAGGAACTAAAGACATATCCCAGTACTGTTCCTGAAGAGATATTTAACACAATCATACTAGATGACTCTGATGCATTCTACATGCTAGAGCTTAGCACAAGTAGAGAATTTAGTTCCTCTTTGGATAAAAATTCTGCAATCTTAATCTGCTTAATTGATGTTGATGGTGACTCCTTGCTACAAAGAGTACCGGCAATCTATTTGGGTCAACCTACACCTGGAATTAAGACAGTGCAACTGATACCCTTCCAAAGTGGTTCAGTTGATGTTGTCACTTTCAAGGCCTCAAAACTGAAAAGGATTAAAGAAGTCTGGATCGGTCTTGAATCAGGTACGTCCCATTTCATGTTCGTTGCAAATATAATGTAATGGTAGTATGTTCACTTGATGAGTGTTTTCTAGCCTTTGTTTATTAATTTTACCCTTGAAGGTCAGGTTCATGGAGATTTGCAAATATAATATAATGGTAGTATGTTCACTTGATGAGTGTTTTCTATCCTTTGTTTATTAATTTTACCCTTGAAGGTCAGGTTCATGGAGATTAGATGGTTTGAGCTTGAAAGTAATACATGGACCGGTTGGTCCACCTAAAGAAATTAATGGAACACCTGAACAGAAGTTCAACGGTTTGCAGTACTCTTTTGAGAAAATAAATGCATTTCTTGGAGATGATGGAGCTTCAGTAGCTGAAGCAAGGCCTGTGGCTGTCACTGACCTCTCAGGAGTTGGCATTTCCGATCTTCAAGAAGGGCTGTTATCCTCAGAAAGCAAAGCTTCAAGTGTTAAGGAACTAAGAGAGGATGGGTTGAGAGAGTACGCCAACCTCAAACAATCTCTGCTGCTCTATGATGCATCTATAGTGATCACAGGCTTCTCCGCCTTCATCTTGGCTTCAAATGACAGTGCTGCCTATTCGTTCCTGATAGGTGGCACTGGTGGGTTCCTCTATCTGTTGCTGCTCCAAAGATCGGTTGATGGTTTGCCCGTGATCGGTTCACCTTCAGAAGCTGGCAGTGCACAGCCCTTGTTAAAAGGCTTCAGTGGTGTAAGGAGGCCATGGTTGATACTATCACTGGTACTGGTTGCAGGGGCAGTTGCACTTAAGTATGGTGGTGGAGGTGACAGCTTTGAACTCACACCGACCGAGCTCTTTGTTGGCACTGCAGGGTTCCTGGCAAACAAGGTTGCTGTTCTTCTTGCAGCGTTCATGCCTATGCTAAGTGACTCGAAGAGTGAAGATGGATCTGGGGGCAGCAATTAACTGGACTATAAAAATAGGTTATTACTAGTTTCCTATAGAAGCTCTGTATTCAAGATCTGAAGAGATGATGTGCAAAGGGCAAGTCCTAGTTTCTGAACCGGAAAATGAACCCTGTCGCTATATCATCTTGGTAACTGAGTCAATCAGTACTTGAAACACAACAGCAGGTCGTAGGCATGGCATCTTTGCAAGGGTTCTAGTGTTGTGGTACTTGAGTTGTAGTATACACACAAATCAGATACTTAACTGTCAAGATGATCTACAGACTACAGGAACATGACTACACCAGTACCTCGAGCTCCAGAGATGAGCTCGGAAAACATGATGACTGTACGAGAACAATGTCCCCATCGTTGTATGTGAATATATGACATTTGTGATGTAAATATACAGTAACGAATTTTCTGCACTGAAATGATTGTTAGCTTCACTCAACACAACAATAGTAATAATATACAACTTTCAAATGTTTTCTATCAAGTTCCTCTGAACAGTAATTATCTTTTAAACTTATTATTATCATATAAAGATCTGATGAAGTGAACACCATTTCCTAGGCAGTTTGGTCACAAAATTACCATTGTCAATTACTGTAACTGTACTACCAGTCCATAGATCTAGTCACCGGCCACAGCATGGTGCCTAGCCAGGTGGCTGCAGCTTTCCCAGGCCGGCGCCGCCCCCACCTGGATGCCGCATAAACCGTTGACACGGCCATTACTTTAGTCCTCACTCCTCACTAACAAGAATAGTCGCCCATTTAGCATCTGAAGCTTCTGACTGAAGTCTAGCATTAGCAGCACATCATCACCAGCTTTCCGAGATGCCAGCCATGGGCATTCGCACAATGATGTTCCGAGTAGCAGTCGTCGTTTTTGCCGTAACGACCGCTGCAGCCGCAGGCAATACGATAGCGAGCCCAAGCTCTGCGGCCAATTCAACGGCCAGCCCGACCAAGAACACGACGGCGCCATTGCCGCCGTTTGGCACGAACCACGCCGTGGGCGACGGCACCGGGTGGTTCTTCGACTGGAAGGCGAACGCCTCGGCGGCCAACTACTCCGCCTGGGCTGCGAACCGCACATTCTACCTCGGCGACTACCTCAGTGAGTTTTCATTCTCAGCTTCCCCTGTCCAAATCCAAACCACTGTATGTCGGAGTTCGATCGGTCCACGCTAGTTACTGACATGTCTCACTTGTGTGGCGTGCTCCATTCATGATCCATGGCAAGGCTTCAAGACGGACACCGGCAACACGGTGGTGCACACGACGAACGCCACGGTCTACAAGCTCTGCAGCGCCGGCGTCGCGGCGAGCGGCGGCGGCAGCGGGTGGAAGCCGGAGGGGGCGTTCCTCGCCGTGATGCTCACGGCGGAGGGCGCCAACTACTTCTTCTCGGACGCCTGGAACGGGGAGCACTGCCAGAGGGGGATGCGGTTTCAGGTCAGCGTGGCGCGTGGCCGCGGTCTCCCGTCGGTGCCGCCGTCGTTCTACGAGCCACTCTCCAGCGCGCCGGCGGGGACGCGGCGCGGAGGGACTGTGGCCGTGGGGGTCAGTGCGATGGCTGCAGCCTTTGCTGCACTTGTGTTTTCTTGATTATTTATCCACAACACAAAGTCATCGCCGGCGTTTTGGGCATGTACTTCCCAAACATTCTCCTCAATCTCTTTGTTCAACTTTGACGAAATATTTGTAACACCATGTTTTGGTAGAAAAAAGAAAATAGCATCTTTACAATTTTTTGCTAACATAAACCGAGCACAAAGCATCTCCTTGTTTTGCTGCTGATCAGGAGGCAGGAAAAGCAGTAAAACTGGAAAAAGGCACAAAGCAACTGCTTGGTTAAACAGTTAGGGTCCTGTCTGGAACTGTACAAGTTCCCCTTGAATTTTAAAAGGCACATGAGAATAGTTCATGAAGAAGAAAATCCTTTTCTTATCTGTGATGTGAGCTCAGCATGTATCACTATGGTCGGCAAGGAGAAGATACTTCGATCCTATATATGCTTACATAATGTATCGCCAGGAATTACTTCACCCCACTTGCTTGCGACAGAGTTCGAGTTTAAAGGATCTGCTGGCGAATGCGATCAAATAATTTTGTAGTTTCCAATTGGGTAAGTAGAAATTGTGCCTGTTCAAAAATGGAAGGTTGATTGATCAGCAAGAATAACCACAATGTAATTAGGTAGAACTGGTAATGAAGTAGTGCAGTCATGATTCAATTAGATATAACCTGAATCGCTAATACAATAAGAATTTACAGCTGACGAAGTAGATACATATAGAGATGAAAACAGGACGGATATTTCCCGGTTTTCGTCCATCCCGAAAGGATCAAAACACTATTTGGATAGTCCGTATCTGAATCGAACATTTAATATCCGACCGTATCCGAATCTGAATACTCAAAAATCATATTTCTGATATGTATATGAGATAGATACCAATATCCGAATAATCCGTATCCGGTTTTAATATCCGATAAAAAATATGGATATAATATGGGATATGGGACATAATGCAGGATCACTAGTATCCGTCTGTATTCGATCCGGTTTCATCACACATATAGTCATATAGAGGTTTGGACAGTATCTAGTCTGTAATTGCAGGCCTGCATCATCGGTACACAACGTTCAGACTTACAGTGTGGAAGATTGGGAACGAGAAAATATCACTGAAATAGAACTTTTCAGAATGCAGTAAGAATAGGTATAGCCGCGAGCAATGTATTTAGTACGGAGCAAATAAATTGTGATAAGATTTCTCAATTTAATTGTGATAAGCTTTAGTTACATACCATTAGAAATTCAATTCTGACGAGCTTCCCTTTCACTAGTTGTTCAGATGAGTAATCCATCATCACTAGCACTTTCACAATAGGGATTCCTGTTAGAAATCGGTTCGTCGGTACACACAAGAACTAGAACACAGAACACAGGAACAAGAACAGAGTAGAGGAAGAGGGGAGTTCTTTTCTGTATTCACCTTCTTGCTGCTACTTTTACAATGGTGAAAGTGATCTCCTATTTATAGCAAAGGAGGCTGAGATGAATACAAAGTTACAGTGTCTGAACTCTTAGACTTTCTCCTCCTCTTCATTTAATTGGCCACCATTCAAAGTCTGTTGTTCACATTGTTTTTGGACTTTGATTCACAACATTACCCTTGGCCAATTATATGCCATGTGTATGCCTCATTAAAAACTCACCCCCCAAAACCTAGTGGAAAAAAAGGGTAGGAGAAAAGAGTACATCACATGCATCGCTTATGTTGCACCTATTGCCTCGTTAAAAACCTTGCATGAGAAAACCCAGTGGGAAAAACTCACTAAGGGAAAAAGAGTACAACAGTTGATTATCGGGTCAGGTCTTCAGGACCGACTCGTGATCTTCAGGATCATGATCATGAGCTATGGATTTGGGGTTGGTCTCCTCCTGAACCCTGCAACTCTCTAAGTCGCCTCATGCCAATTCCACGGACACATTTGTGGAAGCTAGAGGCTGGCAGAGACTTTGTGAATAAATCTGCTAGATTTTCATATGGCCTTGCTTGCAGGATATTTATCTCCCCGCTCTTCTGGAGCTCATGGGGGTAAAAGAATTTTGGAGCAATATGCTTTGTGAGATTGCTCTTGACATAGCCCATATGCATCTGTGCAACACAAGCTGCATTATCTTCATAGATAATGGTGGGGTGTCGATGATGTTCATACCACATGACTTATGGATGTGGTTAATCATCCGTCGTAGCCAAACACATTCTCGTGTGGCTTCATACAGAGCAATTATCTCTAAGTGGTTGGTCGATGTGGCGACCAGGGTCTGCTTCACAGACTGCCAGGAGATGGCTGCATCACCACAGAGAAACACAAAACCAATTTGTGATCTGGCATTCTGAGGGTTAGATATATAGCCAGCATCAGCATAACCCACCATAGTTAAGTTCGGAAACCATAACCCAAGGTCCTGAGTGCCTTTTAGATATATGAGGATGGTTTTCACGCTAACCCAATGCCTTTTGGTGGGAGCGGCACTGTACCTAGCCAACAAGTTTACTGCAAATGCAATGTTTGGTCATGTGCAATTTGCGAGATACATTAGTGCACCAATGGCGCTGAGGTATGGAACTTGAGGTCCCAAAGTTTCCTCATCCTCTTCCTTGGGTCGAAACGGATCCTTATCCGCTTCCAATGATTGAACGACCATGGGGGTTTTCAAAGGGTGGCACTCGCTCATATTGAACCTTTTAAGTACCCTTTTTGTATAGGTGGACTGGTGTAGAGCTGCAGGCCCAAACAAAAGTTGGTTTTACCCAAGTCTTTCATCTCAAAGTCCGCCTTGAGGTAAGCCATTGCTTCCTCAGTGTCCCTTGGAGTCCCGATGATGTTCAAATCATCGACATAAACTGAGATGATGCAAAATCCATCATTGGATTTCTTTATGAAGACGCAGGGACAATCATCATTATTTGTGTAACCTCTCTCCAGGAGAAAGTTGCTCAAGCGGTTGAACCACATCCTCCTAGATTGTTTCAACCTGTACAGTGACCGCTGTAGGCGGACGCTGAACATGTTGCGGTTTTGATTCGGTCTAGGGATCTTGAGTCCTTCAGAAACTCTCATATAAATTTTCGAATCAAGTGACCCATATAAGTATGTGGTCACAACATCCATCAACTACATTTTTAAATTCAAGTTAGCTGCCATAGATATAAGATATCGGAACGTTATGCCACTCATAACAGGAGAGTAAGTTTCATCATCATCGATGCCGGGTCTCTACGTGAACCCTTGCGCGACTAGCCTCGCTTTGTATCTCGCCACCTGTCCATGTTCATTCCTGTAGGGGACCATGATGCCTAAGAGAGGGGTGAATTAGGCAACTTAAAATTCTACTTCTAAATTATGGCCTCTTTTTCTACCCTTAGCAAAACCTATGCAAAAGATAAACTATCTAAATATGCAACTACAGTTTTGCTAGTGTGTTGCTATCTCTACTACAAAAGAAGTAATACAATCAATGTAAGTGCGGAAGCTAAAGAGCAAGGTAGAGATATGCAAACTCCCGTCGACGACTCCGGTATTTTTACCGACGTATCGAGAAGCACGCAAGCTTCCCCCTAGTCCTCGTTGGAGCCCCTCGCAAGGAATCCCTCGCAAGGGCCAAGCTCCCGGTTGGGTAACTCCGTGGATAGCCTTGGGCCTTCCCCACGCGCAAGTGGGTCTCTGACGTGCCTTCCTGCAAGCCTCTCCCGGATGCTCCCCGCCATCTTCACTATCAAGCTTCCGGCCGAAACGCCACGGGCCTTGTTCCCTCCGGTATACGGTGGCGGCCACACCACAACACGGTTGGTGTGATCTCGCAAGACTACAAGCCCCTCCGATGTACAACAATGGTGCGAGCAAGCACCGAGTGGTAAGAGGTATGCAAACCTCACTAAACACTAGGCCTAAACCTAGAGCAAGCGCATAAGCGGTGGTCTAATCAACCTAAGCACTTCAGAAAGCACCTACGCTAATCACCTAATGAATCACTAAACACTATGCAAGTGGAGATCACTAAAATGGTGTATCAACACCCTTGGTATGTTTCCTCAGCTCCACTCTTCTCAAATGGCCGGTTGGGGGTTGTATTTATAAGCCCCACTGAGAAAGTAGCCGTTGGGGATGAAATCCCGCTTTTCTGCTACTGACCGGACGCTGGAGTCGTCCTGATCAGACGTGTCTGGTCGTCCCGACCGTTGGAGCCGCGATCAACTGATCGGACGCTGCCAGCGTCCAGTCACCTACCACCGGACGCGTTCGGTCGTAGTTTTGCCGCTCTGGAACCTCTCTGTACTCGACCGAACTCTGTTGTCCTACGTCCGGTCGATCTGCCGCCAGCGTCTGGTCGCACCTATTGCCGAGCCTCTTGATTGGAGCGTCCGGTCACTTTCTTCCAGCGTCCGGTCACTTCTGTGAGCTCATTTCTTCGTGATCTTACGTACGGCTTGGTTCCTATCTTCATGCTTGGACTTTGCTTGATATCTTGAGTCTTCTCTTGTGTTCCTAAGGTCTTGCTTATGGTGTTGATCATCGGATCATCACGTCGCCTTTGTCCAAGTCACGTCTTGCATCCTATTGAACTATAAAACAATCACTTGCAAGTTCATTAGTCCAATTTGGTTGTGTTGGTTATCAAACACCAAAATCCAAAGTAAATGAGCCAAGGGTCCATTTTCCTTACAATCTCCCCCTTTTTGGTGATTAATGACAACACGACCAAAGAAAGCAAATAATAAAATTTTGAAATTTTAAAAACTACCTACTTGCTAGGATGCAATGCAAGGGGAAAGATTATATGATGCTAAAAGATACTACTTATAAAACTATATAAAAACTTATCTTGCCCTTGCAAAAGTCCCCATGTGGTATTATGGATTTAAGCCTTGCTTCCTATAAATTTTCCCTATTACATAGGCAATCCATAATCCACTATCCTCCCTTTCTCGGACCATTACCACTTGTAAATTATTAATGCTTGCTTTTGGTCCTCTAAATTTTCCCCCTTTGGAATCAAACACCGAAAAGGGAGACATTAGTAGCACAAGGGAGGGTCAAATTTTGTAATCCTTTGTGTGTAGAGTGGAATAGATCACAAAATTTGACTCTTACATTATATAGACTAAGCTCCCCCTAAATATATGCATACATATGGTGGAAGGCAAAGCATATGCATATTTGGCAAATTATTGCACAAGGAAATTTAATCTATATAATGCATGGAGAAAGCATATAAATATCAAAATGAAATCAACATGATGATGTTGGTTTAGAAATACCACATGCGGAAACCAATTTGATTTCTACCACTTGCAACCAGTAGTGGATCTTTAAGGTATAATGCTTAACTCCGGGGACTCCATTTTCCTTGCAATGAGACTACTACACACATGATAAGCTTGAAAATGTGTTAATCTCAAAGCATCCAACTTGTAGAGTAACCTCTCCCTAAATTTGTGCACACAAGTATGGAATACTTGTTGGAAACATGCACATTGATTTTAAAATCAATAATACCACTTGAAAGATGACATCTCATGAATGTGAGAATCATTTTCGAAGATGATATTCGAGAGAAATTATCTACAATTTGGACTTTGGCACATATTAGATGAACAATTGGAGGACAAGCTATGTGTCGTGCTTCTAATTTTAAACCATGTAGGTTTGCCCCAAGGGTTAAGAATGAAACCGAGCAAGCCTACCATATGATATACCTAGTGTATGCATGACAAAAGATATAAGAATTCAAATGCAAACCTAGGCATGAAGAGTAACTAGATGCTAAAAGATACCAATTGTAGGAAAATTTAAATCTAATACCAACTGAAGTAAATTGAATCTAGTTACCTAACATGGAAAGGGGAATTTGGGTCCATAGTATTCACTAACCTACTTGGCAATGATTTTGTCCATCATGATGCACCCCATGAAATGAACCCATATTTTGCCAAGTCTCCAAATTCCTCGTCGTCCATCGGACTTCTCACTTCCCTTTCGGGATCCAAACCTTCTTGGTGCTCTTCATGTTGGAAATAATTTCCTTTGGCACCTAAAAGCGTTTGACCCCATTATTGGCTTCCTTGTTCACCTTGATGGCCACCACCTTGTCATTTTTCTTCTTCTTCAAGAGATAAGGTGTGGAGGCCTTCTTGTCCATCTTGTTGGTGTAGGTGTTGGAGAGCTTGCTTGTTTGCTTTTTGTTTTTCTCTTTCTTCTTTGCTCCTCCCCCATTCTTCACCTTGCACTCATAGGACTTGTGACCTTCCTTGTGGCACACGTAGCAAACCACGGTTTGTCCTTCATCAAGCTTCTTCACTCCTTTGATGGTGTTATCTTGATGAAGTTGGGCTTGCTTCACCTTGCCTTTCACTTGAGTCAAGTCTTTGGTGAGGCGAGCTACTTCTTGCTTGAGTTGCCCATTCTCCTTTGCAACCTCTTGTGTGCATGTATCTACAACAATTTTCTCAACACAAACTTGGTTGCACAAGGATGAGTCTAAACATAAATCATTACAAGAAATAGAGGCATCCTTTTTAGACATGTTAAAGATAGAACTTTTCTTTTTAGATGCCTTGGTGGGGGTTGAACTAATGGCTTCAAGGTTAGCAACTTTATTAGTTAGCTCATCATAATATTTACACATGGTTTCCATCTTAGCAAGCAAACTTTTATAAGCATCTTGTGAGCTAGCTAACTTTTCTTTTAATTTTTCATTTTTCTTTACAAGTTGCTTATCATTGATTGTGCATGCATTTGTTGTTGCACTAGCCTTAAGTTGCTCAATTTTAGTAGATAGTTCAACATTGAGATTAGCAAAGTTCTCATATTGTTCAAGCAAAGTTTTGTATGCTTCTTGTGAACTAACTAGCTTTTCTTTTAATTTTTTGAGCTTCTTTTGTTGACTAGTGCAAACTTTAGCATAATTAAGATTTTATTGCACAATTTCATCATAAGAAGGCATATTATCATCACTATCACTCTCACTAGAGGATGAGCTTTTGTTACCTCATGCCATAAGGCACACACGAGAAGAGCTTGATGATGAGTGCTTGTGGCCTCGCCTCTTTGTGATGGTGCTCTTCTTCTCTTGAAGAATCATCCCATGATCTTATTAAGGTGAGGGCTTGGTTCTTGTATGCCTTCTTCTTTGTCTTAGGTGTGGGCTTATTTGGACAAACTTTCACAAAGTGTCCCAACTTACCGCATCCATAGCATCCTCTCTTTCTTTACTCATTTCTTTGATTTATGAAAATGAGATCTTGAATTTGGATGGGCACACCCTTGACATAGAGCCTTTGGATTATCTTCTCCACCTTGTTGATTAATTTGATTGATTCTTCATCAAGGTCGGAGGTGGAGGAGGAAGATTGATCATCACTTGAATCTTCATCATCATCATCATCGTCCTCATCTTCTTCTTCATCTTCACTTGAGAAGCTTGAGCTTGAGCTTGTCTCAACTTGCTTGCCCTTCATCTTCTTTTTCTCGCTACATGCAAGAGCTTTGCCTTTGCTTGATGAAGAAGCTTCTTCTTGACCCATCTTACGTGACATTTCAAATGCCACTAACTTGCCGATGACTATGTCCGGGGTCATGGTGCTCAAGTCCTCCATATTGTGAAGGATGGTGATGGTGCTTGCATATTTCTTTTATGGTAGCATGGAGATGATCTTCCTCACGATGTCCACATCATCTAGCTTTATTAATCCTATTGAATGGAGCTCATTAATAATTAGATTCAAACGTGAATACATATCACGAACAAGCTCATCATCATTCATTTTAAAGGAATCATAATTTTGTTTAGCTAGACAATATTTTTGCTCACAGACATTACTTGTGCCGTCATGGAGCTCTTGGAGTTTTAACCAAATTTCATGTGCTGTATTTAAAGTGAATACTTGGTTAAACACATCCATGCTAAATGATTCAAACAAGCAATTCTTAGCTCTAGCATTGAAATGCATTTCTTTTTCATCACTCTTTGTGGGTTTTTCAGGATTCTTGATGGGTTTCATCCCGTCACGAGTGACTCTCCATACACCCAAATCAACCGCCTCAAGGTGGCAAGCCATTCTAGCCATATAATAAGGGAAGTTAGTGTTGTCAAAGTGCGGAGGCCTAGAGGTATCCATCCCAACCACTCTAAATGGCGTCGGCTCAACGGCGGTTAAGCCAAAGGTCTAAATTGAGCCAACCGGCTCTGATACCAATTGTAGGGGACCATGACGCCTAAGAGGGGGGTGAATTAGGCAACTTAAAATTCTACTTCTAAATTATGGCCTCTTTTTCTACCCTTAGAAAAACATATGCAAAAGATAAACTATCTAAATGTGCAACTACAGTTTTGCTAGTGTGTTGCTATCTCTACGACAAAAGAAGTAATACAATCAATGTAAGTGCGGAAGCTAGAGAGCAAGGTAGAGATATGCAAACTCCCATCGACGACTCTGGTATTTTTACCGATGTATCGAGAAGCACGTAAGCTTCCTCCTAGTCCTCGTTGGAGCCCCTCGCAAGGAATCCCTCGCAAGGGCCAAGCTCCCGGTCGGGTAACTCTGTGGATAGCCTCGGGCCTCCCCCACATGCAAGTGGGTCTCCGATGTACCTTCTGACAAGCCTCTCCCGGATGCTCCCCGCCGTCTTCACTATCAAGCTTCTAGCCGAAACGCCGCGGACCTTATTCCCTCTGGTACACGGTGGCGGCCACACCACAAATACGGTTGGTGTGATCTCGCAAGACTACAATCCTCTCTGATGTACAACAATGGTGCGCGCAAGTACCGAGTGGTAAGAGGTATGCAAACCTCACTAAACACTAGGCCTAAACCTAGAGCAAGCGCATAAGCGGTGGTCTAATCAACCTAAGCACTTCGCAAAGCACCTACGCTAATCACCTAATGAATCACTAAGCACTATGCAAGTGGAGGATCACTAAAATGGTGTATCAACACCTTTGGTATGTTTTCTCAGCTCCACTCTTCTCAAATGGTCGGTTGGGGGTTGTATTTATAAGTCCACTGAGAAAGTAGCCGTTGGGGATGAAATCCCGCTTTTCTACTACTGACCGGACGCTAGAGTCGTCCTGATCAGACACGTCCGGTCGTCCCGACCGTTGGAGCCATGATCAACTAATCGGACGCTGCCAGCGTCCGATGACCTGCCACCGGACGCGTCTGGTCGTAGTTTCGCCGCTCTGGAACCTCTCTGTACTCGATCGGACTCTGCTGTCCTATGTCTGGTCGATCTGCCGCCAACGTTCGGTCCAGCATCCGGTCGCACTTATTGCCGAGCCTCTTGATCGGAGCGTCCGGTCACTTTCTTCCAGCGTCCGGTCCAGCGTCCGGTCACTTCTGTGAGCTCGTTTCTTCATGATCTTACATATGGCTTGGTTCATATCTTCATGCTTGGACTTTGCTTGATATCTTGAGTCTTCGCTTGTGCTCCTGAGGTCTTGCTTATGGTGTTGATCATCGGATCATCACGTCGCCTTCGTCCAAGTCACGTCTTGCATCCTATTGAACTACAAAATAATCACTTGCAAGTTCATTAGTCCAATTTGGTTGTATTGGTCATCAAACACCAAAATCCAAAGTAAATAAGCCAAGGGTCCATTTTCCTTATAATTCCTCTTCCGGAGGACGACCCACTTGCATCCTACAGGGATGACTTTTGGAGGTGCTAGGACTGTAGGCCCAAAAACCTCTCTTTGGTAAATGGAGCGCAATTCTGCCTCGATTGCTTCTTTTCACTTGTCCCAATCTGAGCGCTTCCGGCACTCTATTATGGACTTTGGTTCTGGATCTAGATCCATTGAATCAGCAATTTTTTAGGCAAAATATATGTCGACAACAGTGGTCTTTCTTTTATATGATTCTCCTGACTCCACATAATTAGTGGCGATCTCCTCATGATCGTCCTTCCATTCAATTTTCCATAAAGATTGAGCTGGGGCGTTCCGATCTTTCAATGCGATAGTGTGTGCGTGGCGCATTGGGATTTCCATCTTCAGGATGTGGTCCTTCAGGGACCATCTCAACTTCAGGTTGAGTTGCCTCTTCAAGGGCATTCTCAACTTCATGTTGAGCTTCTTCAATTGATTTCTTGAGTGATGCAAGTGGCTCAGGTCCCCATCTTTGCGGACATCTCAGCGAAACCTTGTCCTGAGCACCCGGAGGTCTCCCCCTCTTCCTAATATTAGGGGAGACAATAGAGTTGGTAACCTTTTGGTGTACCTGTACTCTCTCCGGCGCATTTACTGCAGGTATATGCAACCTTATCACACTTTTATGATCAGTGAAGGCATCAGGCAGACTATTTGCAAGGCTTTGCGAATTTATGATTCTCTGAACTTCTAGTTTAGATTCACTGGTGCGTGGGTCTAAGGATTGCATCCCAGTTGCATTCCATTTAATTTCCTAGCATTCTTCTGGATGCCTATCTCCCCCTAATGCTGGGAAATAGTCTTCATTGAAGACACAATCAACGTACCGAGGCGTATGAAGATCCTTGGTCATAGGCTCCAAATACTTGTTTATGGACGGAGTCTCATAAGGCTCTCAGCCATTGATTTTAACAGTGCTAGTTCTATAGGTGTATAAACTGTGGTACATAAAGAAAAACTGATCTCTATGGGACGCAAATTTAGGTGTACCTAGGATAGTTTTGATTGGGCAAATTTAGGTGTACCTAGAATAGTTTTGATTAGTCTCTTGTAGTAGAAGAAGAGATGGAATATGTTTAACATTACTCCCTCCATGCATCATGAAATGTAAGGGTGCGTTTGGTTTGAGAACATGGTGGATTGATATAGATATCCATGGATATCGGGATATGGATATCCATATTATCTGTTTGGTTGGGCGAATGGGACGAGCCATTTTTCTGTTTGGTTCGATGGATATGTGTTAGACGGGGCGAGCCATTTTTTTGTTTGGTTGGATGGACAAGGATGGAAAAGGGAAACGCAGTCATCGCCTACCCAAACTGGTGAGGTTACCCAAGAAAACATGCACAACAGCTGTAACACATGTACAAAACTTATGACACCTTGATAAACACATGCATTGTCCGAACAGAAATTACATATGTAGATAATTAGCAGGTTTTAGAACTTCCTCACATTACATACAAAATATATAATAACCCAATAGTGCAATATTTAATGGGTTACAAGCACGACTGCTACAAATATATAGATTAACCCGTAGTGCTTTATCTATGGGGTACTAGCAAAACAGTTGTAGCAGTAGTGTGAAACAAGGCATAACAGTCATATCTTCCATTTTCAGGGAAGTGCTCGATAATGAACTTTGCAGCCCAGTTTAGCTTGTGAGATAAAGACAGAGAACAAAAGGCTCTAGCTTTGCTTGGACGATCAACAAGATGCTCATGGTAAAATGATAGATGGGTGTTATCAAAGCCTAGAAGACTACAAACAGCATCATACAGACCTTTAGGAAGTTCGTCAGGCATTCCGGCTTTCTCTATAGCACAAGGGATTCTTTCCCCAACTTCTTCCATTGCCTGTATCAGTCCATCATCTTACCTCTCCCTTTCATCTGTCTTTGCTCTTTTGTTAGGCCTGGTAACTGAAGATGTCGCTCCATTAGCAACAGCAATAGCAGCAGCAGTATCACCATCTTCACCTTGTTCATTTTCACCAATTCTAGTTGCTAGAGGCTCATTTGATCCCTTTGCATATTTCCTTGTGGCCACAGTAGCACCAAAGATAGTAGCCATCTCACCATAGTGCCCAATAGGCTTGTTGAACAATTCTACATCAGCTTTATGGTCCTTGCATTGCAATATATGGACAAACTATTAGACCAACTAGAAGGAAAACTAGAAGACAATATTGAAATAAAAATTATGGCAGTAAGGGTACCACAATATAGCTTGTATAATGCTCATGATCAAGTGAAATGACATAGTTGACTTCATCCTAAAGAGCACCACTCAAACTCCTGAGTTTGTTGATCCTCACATACTTCCTCTTCTTTATTCTAAGATGGTTACTAATCTGCTCCCCAGTCCTCTTGCACTTGAAATGGTCATTCAAAGCCTTGGCACAAGAGTTCAAATGGGTCTTCTTGAAACCCGATGATGTTTTGCCACTAGCCACTACATTGGCAAGGTAAGTAAGCACAAAAGAAGACATTGCAGAAGGCCAAGTGACATGGCCACCACCCTCAGCCTACTCCTCGGTAGCCTCAAATTCCATTTGCCTATCACAATGTCATTCAAATTTAAAAATCAGATTGCAAAAAAAAAACAGCAAGCCATATCCAGCACGAAAAAGACAGCAAGCCATACATATATCTAGCACGAAAAAAATAGCAAGCCATACACATGTCTTCATTATAGTACAAGGAAAATTCAGCAAGCCATACATATGTCCTTATTACAATAAAATGAAAATTCAACAAGCCACACATGTCTTTATTACAATACAATGAAGATTCAGAAAACCATAAACAATACAAATTAATCTTGTAAATAATTTTGGCAGTCTTGCCACATAGCATTGGCAATTCCCTGCCTAAAATTAACCATATGTTGATGCTCACTAGCTTGGCCACTTGATGAATCAGCATAGTTATAGTTTGGTATGTAATTTATCTCTGGTATGATAAATTCATCAAGCCCATCTTGTAGAACCCAGTTGTGCATAATGCAGCAAGCCACCACAGTATCTACTTGTGTTGAAAATGGAAAAAATGGGGTGGCATCATCAAGTATTTTGAATCTCCGCTTGAAGGACCCAAATGCTCATTCTACCGTCACACGAAGAGCAGAGTGTCTAAGGTTGAACAATTCCTTCTTATTTTGCACAGGATTGTTCCCCCACTCATTCAAGTGATACCTCATAGCCCAAAAAGGAGGGAAAACCCCCGGTTTGGCTCCATATCCCGCATCAACAAGATAGAATTTACCTAACATAAGAGGGAAATGTGGGTGATAATACTGCTAACAAAGTATGGCATGTCAAATTGAGGTTCAAAATTTTTGGGCTGAATACCTTGTGGTATGCGAAGGCCATTTTCACATTCTAAAGCGCATCTCTCAATACAAGAGCATCATGTGTTGTCCCCTCCCAACCCGCCAAAACATATGTAAACCGAAGATCAAAATCTATGGCCGCCATTACATTTTGTGTACAATGGGCCTTCCTACCACGGAAGGAAGGCTCCATATCCTTGGAAACAGAGGGTCGTACATGTGTGCCATCGATAGCTCCAATACAATCATATTTTTTAAGCAATACAACACATGAAACAAATTGGGTAACATACATTACAAAACTAAAATTAAATTAAGGATCAAATTCACACCTTAAAGTAGGGATCCCATCTTGGGTTCCTGCTATTTTGGTTGGGGTCTCCAGTGAAGGTGGCCTTATGCATTCTGCTCTTAACTCACCCACCGTGTGAGGGACCAAGTGGAAATAACTACTAACAGTTTCACCAGATCTATCAAAATTAGTGGTCACTAATCTATTCCTATGGTTGTGTCCCACTATATTTAAAAACATTGCTACTTGTTGTTCAACACACATATGTATGGTGTCTTCAAGTAAGCCACGATCTCTAAATAGTTGACAAAAACGGAAGAATGATCCTCTTCTAAGCCTAAGCATGTTAACACAGGTTGTGTCATTCTTCCAAATTTTATTGTTCAGATACTCAATTCTCATTCTCTCTCTTTCTTCCATTGGACCATAGCTAATGCACTGTCTACGTTCACTCTTTTTCCTTTTCCTAGACCTAACAACTATTGCCATCATGGAAAGCAACATATGAGCTGCAGCTGCATAAATCAAGATCTTGGTCCTCTTGTCCATCAGCTAAATTGAAGGAAAAATCAAATCTGAACATAAAAAGAAAATAATCACATATTACAAGTCCAGATCTATGGATATCCAAAAGCAAGAATGCATCGTCACTTCAATCAACTATCAATCCTATTTTCTATTCTCAGATTAACCAGATTTTTTTATCAAAGGATTAGGGAGGGGAATATTTAATACCTACTCCTTGCTCCCTGTTGTGTGAGACGAACAGCAAAGGGACAGCAGAGATGTGCCGCCGGGGCCCGTTCCCTGCTGCTGCTGTGCGACCGGCAAAGGAGATGTGCAGCCGTGCGTGGCGGTGCTGTCTCCCGTCTGTTGCTCCCTACTGTTGCTCGTGCGTCCGACGGAGGAGATGTGCGGTGAGGAAGCTGCGCCGCCCACTGTCCGTCGGAGGGAGGTGAGTGGCGAGGAAGATGCGACCGGCGGGGAGATGTGCCTGGCGGAGGGAGTCAAAGGACAAGGGAGTCGAATGGCGGTGGCAAGGAGAGGAGCGCCGCCCTGAGCAGAGAGCAGGAGTGAAGAGAGAGAGGAGTCTGGAGGGGAGTGGTGACGGTGAAGATAAAGATGGAAGGTGAGGAAAGTCTGCGCGCGCTCCCGCACTTGTTTCCCGCGCGTCCATGCCGACCGTGGATAAGCTTGTCCGCTCGTTTTTTGGTGACCGAGATATACAACATCTAAGGAGAATATACCATGTTCTGGATATCCATGCCCAACTTATCTACGGAACCAAACATGCCTCGTCCAGGGATATCCCTATCCCATCCATGGATATCCCATGAACCAAACACACCCTAAGTACTTCACTACCACATAAACGGTTTTCAGCGACAGAGCCATTTTTGGACAGAGGCTCAATCGGGAACCATCTATGTAGTGGCCGGTGAACCAAGCCGCCTCTGAAATATGAAATATGAAATTTGTCCCATGGTTCTGGGTGATGTTTTATATGAAGTATGAAGTAAAATTATTTCTATTTCTATTTCTGCCTCTATTAATGGATTTTGAGAGACAAGCTATTTTTTATTACCTCCGTAAATTCATGTTGAGAGACAGGTATTTTGCGACCGCCTTCGTAAATAAAATGACTACCTCCAAAAATTTTCAAGTATTTTAGAAGACAGGTTGAATTTTATGATTGCCTCCATTAATTATTGGATAGTGTCTCGTAAAATCATTTTTGTAGTAGTGTTCGCTTAGGACATGACTCCTAAGCGGTGGAGGAGAAACGAGATATTTGATAGAAAATATGTTCCAGTGTTAGGATGAAAGGTGGAGAACGAGAAGACAGACTCAGTGAAAACTACATCTCAATAAATATAGGTGATGTTCGGTTCAAGCAACGGCAACAACAATGGTAATGTAATGAGTACCATCGTGAAATGTTACAAGGTAAGAGAAAGCGCACATTTGTTTGGTTGGAGGCAGCTTGCAGGAGGGGAGATCGAGCAAGGAACGAATCGGATAACGCAAGGAGGAGAGCGGGAATGAGATTGTATCAGCCTTTATCCGTTCACGGTGTAATGGATTGCATTGCATGCCAGACCAACCAAACGCGGAACAAGCCGACTGATTTAGCGCTGTGAACAGATTACAAGCCAAAACGGCCAAACCAAACAGCAGATGCGACCAACACCAGTGTCAAGGCATTTAATAAAAACTTTCGTGCTTGTTACTGTAGCCTAGAAAAACACATTGTTTGGAGAAGTACTAAAATTTCTTAATATTGTAGGATTACGACATTTCTGCCTTAGCAAACTAGACAAATTTCCATACATGCAAATATATATAATGACTTCTTGATTATGTGATTACTAAAAATTATAAGTATCATGATAGGCACAATATAAAATAGTTTACGGAAACTCTTGCGCACATAACCTAGAGGTTATATTAGTATGTTGCATACAAGTTTAAAAACTAACAAGACATCTCAAGCTTAGTGCCAATACGCATTGTACCTTTTGTTGGATTAATGTACCAAGAAAGCTGTATTTCATTCAAAAACATGTCAAGTGAGCATTTGTGTCTATAAAATACAATGTCACTAACAAACTTACAGTGAGTCCATTATATTGATGGTTAACAGAAATGACTGGAAAATAAACATTTTTTTCTTAGCGGCTACAACAATTACTCAAGGGTTTGCACCCAAGGAAACTTGTACTTCCTTGGCGGTTTCCAGTTACTCCCCAAGAAATGTGCATTTTCCTTGGTGGTGTGGAATGACACCCTAGGAAATGTTGAATTAATTAACTTGGCGGTTTGTAATAACACTTAAGAAAATATAGAATTACCTTGCGGTTTCGAATACACACAAAGAAATATGAAATTACCACAAGAAATATGTATTTCCTTGGATGTTCTCTATCACCACCATGGTAACGATATATTACTTCAGGGTTCAACTTTGTCCCTTAAGGAAATTATTATCTGTCAAGGATATATGTTTACATGTTATTGTAGTAATTTATCGAACGAATAAAAATATTGTGAGAAAGTTAAGAGAAAAATTATATAAATGGTTTTAACTAAATTATTATTTATAATTATCACTCTCTTCTCCAAAGAAAAAAATCACTTATGGTTCAACAAGTACTCCCTTTGGTTCAATTTATAAGTCATTTCGCGCACATCAAGAATCAAACTTTATAATCTTTGACCAATAATTTGGCTACTAAGTTTTAACTATTGTAATACAAACTTTATACTATTATAATCAAATGTACTATCTAGTAACCATAAGTGTATAGTCATAAACAATATAATATACAGTAAATGAATAATCAAAATATATAAATTTAGTAGACCGTGACATGTCAGAAGGCGCCTAAACTGGACTGGAGGGAGTACTTTGGATGTACGCGCAAGAACATTATGTTGGTTTTAAATATATTCCCTACAATGCTGAAAAGTTCTCAAGATAATTTTGACATTTTTCTTCTTCCAGATTATCTTTGGCCCTGATGAGGTTGTTAAGGAAATTTCTGGAATTCTGGTACACATGGAGGTTACGAAACCGCATGGGACGTTGTAAGATCACTTAATATTATCACCAACATTAATAGGTACTCATTTGGTCTAGCAAAAGGAAATGCTTTCAGCGTCCCTGTGGATGTGAAAAGTAGTGGTCGTATCGTCGGTTTCTACGCACGTACGGACGGGTATCTGATTAATGCCATTGGCGTCTACATTCATCCATGAAAGAACAACCCTGCTTAATGTGGATTCCGCCGGAAGTTCAGCTTTCAACATTACGCCATTCATTTGTTGAATAACAGAATAAGGGCATGTTTGGAACAGATGAATGTAAAACGTAGGAATTGAAGAAAACACAGGAATAGAAAAGGAATAGAGGTGTAAAACAGAGAATTAAAAAATACAGGATTTTTATAGGAATTGGTGTTTGGAATACAGGAATACTAATAACATAGGAACCTATTGGTTTGCAGTAAGCATAGTTGTTTAGAGTAAATAAGAGCTAACTACTGCTGCTGTCTTTTTTCTCTTCCTCACTGTAATAGCAGCACCCGTCATCATGAGTTTTGATGGCGAGCAAAATGCTTCTTTTCTCCTCACTCGCCTCGGACTTCGCAAAACCACGGTTCGGAGTGGATGCTTTTTTTCCCGTGTTTTGTGAAGCACGCGATTCCTTTTCTCTGGAACGGCTGGCTGCTTTCCTCCGTTCCAAACGGTGTATGACGTTAGCAAAACAAAGAAATGAAATTCTTGTAAAAATCCTCCAATCCAAAAAGCCCTAAGTAGCAAACCTGCTTGTATTCAACTCTTTATTTATCACTTTTTTTTTTGGTCCTCCACTATTTCCAGTTCTAGCTTCGTCGGTCGAGCGCATACCCCCAGTTTCGGTATGTGCAGTCACGCGGCATAGACGTCGATGAGGAGGGCCACAACTCCTGATTGTAATAAATGTTTTTTTACAACAATTCTGTGCAATCTCAAGGAAACACATATACGATAATGGATTGTAATAAATGTTTTTTAAAACAATTCTGTGTAATCTCTTTTTTTCGTGAACGAGCTCCTTGCGCGCGTTTCTTTAAAAGGGTAGAAGCTGCACATGGTTTTTGCTACTGTAGACAGCTTTTCCCATGCGGTCGTTTTTGTTTTTTGCAGGCCGGCAACCAGTCCGCCTCCAAATAAAGGCCTGCGTTAGTGGCTATTTTCGCAGCCGGTCCAATGCCCGCCTGCATTAATGGCTAAAATATATTGAAAAAATAAAAAGAAAAAACCTGTCGACATGCCCGGTGAGCCCATCCATGAGGGCCGTCGAGCACATTGACGCACAGCCGTCGCCACTCACGGGTTCTGCGCGCTCCTCGCCGGATCCAAGACCCCACTCGTCGGATCTCGGCCCTCCTCGCAAGATCCGAATCTTGCCACTGCCGCCGTGTCGTGGCCGGAAGAGGCGCACCCCCACCGCTGCTCACCAGGGACGCGCTGGGCCAACGCCGCCGCTCGCTGGCCACGCAGGGCTAGCACCACCACATCGTGTGCCGCCGACGGATGTGGACCTCGCCACTGCTGGGGCCATGACTGATGTGGACCTCGCCCACCATGGCCACGACGGACCCATGCGTCCATGCCGCCGCCCACCGTGGCGTGCGGCGACCTGCCTCCAACGCGCGAGCGGCCCTCCGTCGTGGTGCGATTGGGCCGCCGTCGGGAGTCACCCGCTAGGGTTTCTAGTGTGCTCGGCAGGGAGAGAGGAAGAGAGATGGAGCGGCTGAGTCTGCGGTTGGGTGGAGAAAGAATTAGGGTTTCTCAGCATATATATACTACCAACCGATATCGGAATTGAATGCGAGTGAAATTGGTAGCGATCCATTGAGGGTTTTCTGATAATTTTTACCATAATTTAGCAGGAGACCTCTCTTGGAGATGGTCTTAGTTAATATATTTTTTTAAACAATGTCAAGCTCTAGCACCTACATTGTGAGTAACAACGACGCTTTAAGGCTCCTTAGAGCATCTCCAACAGTATCTAAAAAAAATACTCCCCAAAAACAGGTTTTTCAACCTTTGCAAAATATATTGGAAGACATAATAAAGTTAATAAAGTTACGACTCCAACAGTTCCAAAATCTCGCAGCTAAAAGATATATAGTAATTTTACATCAGTAATCTAAACTATTTCTAAATCACACTAACCACCTTTATACTTTATTTCTCTCTTGTACACTTGCATCAGGAACCCTATCCTAATTTTTTTCTTCCCCACATCCTTCCACCTCCAGATTGGCGTGATGATAGGCGCGCGTAGCTTTACGCTTGTGGGGGTGGTTTTTTTTAAGTGTCAAAAGATTGGAAGGTGGGTTTGGGAGTTGTTGGAGATGAGATTTTTTAATCTTGCCAAAATTTCTGGATTGGGAGACTGTTTTGGGTACTCTTGGAGATGCTCTTATAAGCAAAGTGTTTATCATAAACAACATCGAGGTCCGCTATAAAAAGCTCTATCAAAATTAATTAATTTAATTAAATATTAATTATTACATACAAACTCTTTAAACGATGATAATTATTTATGAAAAGAGCGATAAAGATGTCTTGTTAACAAAAAAAATCACATATCATAAGTTCAAGTATCATTCAATCGATGAGTTTTTTTTTAATGCAAGGTTTGTACTTTATTAATTCTGGGGAGGCTGGTTAACATCACGAACTCCCAAAGTTGTTACAAACTCTAGGAGGGGATCGATCCAAACATGAGATCGATCCGGATCCCAATTCAAACAAAGATGAGCAAGATCATGTGCACATCTATTATAAGAACGTGGTACATGGATAATGTCAGCCCGAATAAAATTCATAGACATAAGGAACTTGGCTTCTCTAAACAAGACACCATTAGATGAAAAATCATAAGAACAGGACTGGCTAGAATCGATGAATCGGTCTCCAAGAGGATCTAAGATATACCTTGGTCTATTGCTGTATAAAGAGCTGCAAGGCACGCTTGGGACTCTGCACTTAGCGCATCATGTACCACATTGATTCTTCCTGCACTGGCCATCACTGTAGCCCCCCTGTGATCTCTCACAATGAAACCCCATGCGCCTTTATTTTCTCTTTGAGAGTAAGCTCCATCAAAATTAATCTTCAAGATATCTGCAGCAGGTAGAGACCAAGAAGAATTTCCACTTTGTTTCTTAAAAACCTTCTCATGTATATGAAGATTGTCAAAAGATTTCATAGCCTGTACTCTGTACACTATCTCCTCAGTGGACATAATTTTGTCCCTAGCATTTGCTTTGTTTCGTGCATCCCACCAGACCCAAAGAAAATCAATGACTAATAATTTTGTATCCTCAACTTGTTTTGCAGAGTTAAGGTCGATCAGCGACAGGCGAAGTTGCTCCAAGTTCAAAGCTCTCCAGCATTTCTTGACAAATTTACATTTTAGAAAACAATGCCCACCATCTTCATTTAGACGCCAACATATAGGACACCATGTATCAATGTCCATACCCCGACGTAGAATATTCATGCGTAGAGGGAGACTATTATGTGACAGCCTCCAGAAAAAAAGTTTCACCTTCGGTGGGCATCGAAGCTCCAAAATTTCTTCCAATTAATATTACAAAAATGATCTAAGATGGCACTAGCTTCACCTACCTGCCTCCCTCTTAAAAGATCATTTTTGTCTTTCAAAACGTGGTATGCAGATTTGACTGAGAAATTTCCTTTTGAGTCAAAATGCCAGGCCAAAGTATCATCCATTCCACTTTTCAATGGAATAAATAGAATGTATTTTGCATCTACTTCCTAGAAAACATCATTTATCAAGCTTCTATCCCAATCACCAGAAATTGGATCAATAAGATCAGAGACCTTGGTTAAAATTGTTTGCCCTCTAGGTGTACAGGGTCTTCTAGTAACACCATGTGGGATTCAGGGGTCTGTCCATATGTTAATCTGAGTGCCATCTCCAACCCCCCATATCAGACCATCTTTTATTGCTTGCACCCCTCGAACAATACTTCTCCATGAATATGAAATTCCAGGCTTCTCTACCACTGACAATAGGTCGCCATCAGAAAAATATTTAGCTCTCAGAACCTGAGCGCAAAGAGAGTATGGATTTAGAAGAAGACGCCAACCTAGTCTTGGGAGCATCGCTAAATTGAAAAGATGAAGATCTCTATATCCAAGCCACCCTTTTCCTTTCTACAGCATAGTAACTCCCAGGATAACCAATGCATCTTATTTTCCTTGTCTTGCTGAGCCCTCCAGAATCTACGTATCATGTTGCTAATCTCATCACAGAGAGTTTTTGTCCGATCAAAACATGACATTGCATAGCTTGGAATGGCATGTGCCATCGCCTTAACAAGAACACCCTTGCCAGTTTTCGATAATAACTTCTCCTTCCACCCTTGTATTCTTTTCCAAACTCTTTCCTTTAAATATTCAAAAGTTCTTTTTGATCTCCCCATATAACCTGGAAGTCCCAAATACTTTTCATTTCGTGCTTCCGAAGTGATACTCAAAGCTGCCATCAATTGATTTTTCTGAACATTTTGTATTCCTACTAAACATGACTGATGATTTCTCCTTATTGATACTTTGGCCCGAGCATCTTGGTACAAAGAAAGAATATTTTGCAGATGACGTGCACTACATTCATCAGTTTTTAGGAGTAGCAGAGAATCATTTCTATAAAGAAATATGACGTCGCTATCACAACCTAGACACTTGGGTGTGGCATGTGCTTATTATATCTATTAGTTAGTGCAAATATATCTTATATTCCACTGAAGTAAAAACCCAAGTTTAACTCAAATTCAGCCAATGAAGGCATATGAAGGAGCTTTCCCCCATAGCCCCATACTGAGCAGCCCAGAAAGCGGAGAATCAAAGAAAAAGATAAGATAATTGTTACCCGGGCTGAGGCAACCTCACCGCCTCACCGACCACCCCTCCCGGCCCGGAGAGGCTAACAGCCCAAAAACCTTTGGCCCAACTAATGTGTCGATGCAATCTCGACCGTCCTTTGTCATTTTTGCCCTCCTCTTTTCACGCAGCAGAGAGAGTGAGGGCGGCGGCGGCGGCGACGAATGCGCGCGGCGAACTGATGCCTTTCGCTGCTCCGGTGGAGCGGCGTCAGCACGTCGCGCTCGTGCCTCGCCGTCTCCACGTCGCTGCGCGGAACTGTCGCATTGGAGGGTAGAGTGCATGGAGCCAATCTGCGACACGGTGCTGGCAAGTGCTCGGCATCACGCGGTCCAACTGAAGTGAGCGGCCAAGCGGTGTTGCCTGATGCTCGTGCGCGGTGGCCTGATGCCATGAGCTACCCGCAAACAGGGAAGTTGCCACG
>NC_089588.1:52576268-52737911 GCF_019320115.1 Miscanthus floridulus
CCTAGGAGGTGGTGGAGAACCAACATTGCAACACAAAGGTTGACATTGGGTCCTAGGGGCCGACCGGCATATAGGTGGGGCTGGCCAACCCCACCTGGCAGCCTCTACCTCTTTGCCTTGGCGCGGAGTCCTCTCAAGTCTTCTAGAGTCTTCTGGTGTCTGTTTCACTATGGATAAGTGCGATTAAATCTGACATATAGGTCCACCTTGATGGTTTTCTAAATAAATCCTGCAGAGAATACAGATTCACCAAAACTCGTGGAATTTGTTAGTTTAAACCCCTAAACCTTCGTTGGTGATTATATTTATGCCCTTATGCATGTTATATTGGCGATTTATAATGGTTGTTAAATACCATCAATAAACTCCCCCAAGCTTAACCTTTGCTAGTCCCTTAGCAAAGCTCAACTTTGTAAAAAGGATCAGGAGTTACGTCGATGCTTTCACTCCTCAAAACTACACATGCATTTAAACAATAATTATCCTCCAGATTAGAATAAACCAATCTAACTTTCAAACTTACCCATATTACCTTCAACTATGGGGCTTCTTAGCCTTCACTTGGGTCTTGAGTAATTGAAAGACAGAACGATCAAGTCAAGCACTATGTCTCAAGTTCATTGCTCAACCATTATTCTAGAGTTTTTATAGATTTTCAAAATAAAACTTAGAAATTCCATTATATGACACTCTCAAATCTCTCAATATATGTGGTATTTGTGGATCCTCACCAAAGACAGCAAAGATGTTATGCCTTTTTTTCTCTTCCTACAACTAAAGCTTATATGGAGTTCATAGGTAGGGAGAAAGCATAAAAGAGCATACTTGCAATACATATATTGTAAAGTCAAACCTTAGATCCAAAGAAAGTTGAGTCATACAATCAAATCAAGATGTGCATGTGTATGGATGAATGTGGTGGATATATATGGTGGCTAACCTAATCCTACTATGCTCCTTGAAAACATATCTCTTTTTTGAAACTTAGAAACATTTGCTAGAAAACAGGGGCTATCTTATTCATCTCTCTTTCTTTTTTTTAGACGAGCATCTAACTACCCATTGTTTTTAATATCTCAGACACTTTTGTGTCCATTTTTTTCAATTATTTTTTTATGAATAACTTTTGCATAGCCCCATGCCTCTTTTATGCAACAAAACTTTTGACAGATAGCCACAAGAACTTGGAGCATTTATTTGGCGGAAATTCCTATCAAGAATATTTTGGTGTTTACTCTCAGTGTAGGAGTAAAACCTTTTTGGGTGGATCTAGATAGAATGGCATGTTGTTGCGCCTACCCCTAGTGTAGGAGTAGTGCATATTTGGGTGGTGTGTGCATGATCTTGATTTTAATGGCATGACAAACCTCTCATAAGGGTCAACAAAGCTTGACAAAACTCAATGCAATGCACGCAACATATATGTTGAAGTTTTCCTAATCTAAATATCATGCATGGCTTTGGTAGGAATTCAAGCTTTGTCATATAGGAGCTCATCATGTAGGATTTTCATATTTTTCATTAGATAAAGCTCTAGAACTTTAGTATCACTTGGAACAAGATAAACAACAGCTCCAACCTTCTCATATCATATCCGTAAATTACCTAGACTTAGATCAAGCATATGTTACCCACAAGTTTCAAGTTTAGAGAAAATTCTTACATCAAAATAGTCGTATCCAAAACTCAGGAGAATTCAAGGCCGAAAACTAGGTACTTGAAAGGAATTACGATAGAGCAACTATTCATCATTTCCATTGCAAGAGACTATCCTCAGAGTCCATTTATTTAGCTTCTTAAAAACAAAAAACTAGACACACACTTTTTATTTTGTTTTCATTTTTAGGATCACACCTTACTATTATATATATGGCTAATACAAATATAAATTTTTATTTTGCTTTTAGTTTGTTATGCATCTTTTTATTTCATTATTATTTTTAGCAACTATATAGCAAACTTAAAAATAGCAAATGAAAAGAAATACTTAGCTAGATACATGGGGATGCTCCTCCTCCAAGCTGGATGTTGTCGTGGTCTTTCTTAGAGTGAGTCTACCAACATAAGTCTTTCTCATCCGTCCAGAAGTAGGGTTCCTTGTGCAGCGGGTGTGACAACAACTCGGAAAAATATTCTTCAGATGGTTGGCTTTACTCTTGATCATCCAACAAAATACTACTACAAGAACACCAAAACTCGTGGCACCAATAGAAAATATGCATGCATGATATATATATATATATATATATATATATATATATATATATATATATATATATATATATATATATATATTATGCCACCACAGTGAATATTCCCGTGGGTGTTTACACACCATAAAATTACTCATGTGGGGCTTAGGATTTTTATAATGTGATGATATACAATAATGAAACTTTTTATCTTCCTTTTCTAAATGTAATGCTAATGTAGATAAGTAAATATGCTAAAGTGAAAAGAATTCATGCAATGCTAGAAAGTAAATATGGATAACTACCGATGTTACCTCACAGCTAGGGTTTGGATTTTTGAGTCCTCCAGACAGAACTTGGCTAGAGAAAAATCCTTTACTCTTCAGGTGCATCATCCGGTCTCAACGATGGAGACCTAGATGGCTGCACATCTTGTGATGGTGTCTCTGATGGTGATGTCACCTCCTTTTCCCATACCTGCTTGGTTCGTGGACTTGACTTAGGCAGAGTAGGTTCATCTTTCACAGGTTGTTAAGGTTCCTCATCTTTCTCCCAACTTTTCTTTAGGGATTGATTCTTTTGGTTTTGGGATGATCAACATCTCCTCCTAGAGTAGGACTTCTTCATTTGCTCATAAGTGGTATAACTATTGAAATAACAACGTACATTCTCTCTAGGAAATTGGAAGTGGACTTGTCAAGATCTGACATAGATGATCGTGTTGGTAGTGTTGAGGAACGGTCTTCCAAGGATGATGGGCGTATTATCTTCTTCTTCACCATGTCTAGAACCATGAAATCGGTAGGGGCAAATTGATCATGTATTCTTACCATAACATCTTTTGCTATTCCCTTCGGGAATCTAATTGATTGGTGTGGCATCTACAATTGCATATATGTAGGGAACAAAGGTTCGTCACCAAATAAGTATTCATACTTTACCTTGGACATTATGTTAACACCCAATCCAATGTCATGGAAGGTCTTATGGAATATTCTTTGATCAATGGTACACTCGATCATTGGTACGCCTAGATCATCCTTCTTAGCAAGGAATGATTAAGCGAGGAGGTGGTCATACTTTGATCTGAGTGTGTTGATCATGTTGACTGATTCTTCTTGTGACTACTTGGCTTTGTTCTTCCACCTCCTGTTGTTCTTCTTCTTGGTCACTGTTGTCTCTTCGGGCAAGTATGACATTTGTGGATGTCCAGGAGATTGCAAGATACGATTCTTGAAAGAAAACTTCTCCTTTCTATCCTTGATTGTGAAGCAAATCTTGGCACTATCCGCGTAGATGATTGCTTTTGCGGTGCTAAGGAAAGGTTGGCCCAAAATAATGGGTGCCCTTACATCTCCACCTATTTCCAAAACAACAAAGTCTACAGGAACATATGACTGTCCTACTCAAACAATGGCATCTTCAAGAACTCCCTTGGGGTAGTAGAGTGACTGATCTGCAAGCTACAAATGCATATTTGTGTACAACAAAGTATCTCCATTAATTTGATCATAAATCACCTTAGGCATGAAGTTGACACTTGCTCTGAAGTCACAGATAGCTCCTTGAAAAATGTGAGGTCCAATGGCGATGGGGATGATAGGTCTTCCTAGATCACTCTTCTTTTCTAGCAAGGTATAATCTATCCACCTTCCCATCAATGGTTGTATACAGTAATATGCTGCATTGTGAATATCAATAAGATTTGTAGTTTCTAGATCTTTCGGTTGCCTCAAAATCTTACCATTGTTGGACGGAGGAACAGCAGCAGCCAGCTGAGCTATTTGTGATTCTATCACTTTATTAATGCTTTGCTGATTCTTAAAGGTAGAATCAAAGCTATCCATTCTATTATTTTTGTTCTCTAGAATTTTATTATTGGTAGCTACCTTTCTAGATAATCCCTCCATAAGTTTGGATTGGCCAGCAATTAATTCTCTCAAGGGTGGTTGATTGAAATTATTAAAATTATTACCTTGATAGTTACCTTGGTAATTACCTTGGTAGTTTGGTCTCTATTGCTGAGTCCATCCCTAATTCTGCCAAGGACAAAAGTAGTAGTTGTTGTTGACAAAGTTCATATCCTCATGGGTTTTAGGACAATTTCTCCCTGAATGCCCAATGTTTCTATACACTTCACATGTCATGAGAGAATCATGAATGTGCATAACTTCTTACTTCTCATTGACTCGATCTTCGAGCTTGTTCATCAGTAGGTCCATCTTGGCAGATAGCATGTCTACCTCCTTGAGTTAATGCATACCTCCACTCTCTTATAGGTTTGAACACGTTCTTCATTCCAACCTTGGTTGGAGGCCATCTTCTCCACAAGAGTTGTTATAGCTGGTATGGTGAGTGATAGGAATGCATCTCTAGCAGTAGCATCCATAGTCTCATGGGTACTGTTGGTCAACCCATGGTAGAAATTATGCATGAGTAGCCAATTCTCCATCCCATGATGAGGACATTCCGCAATGTAATCTTGAAAGCGTTCCCATGCCTCAGGGACATATTCATCATGTTGTTGCTGAAAGCTTGAAATTCTCCCATGTAGAGCATTGGTCTTGCCTATGGGAAGGAACTTTACTAGGAAGGCAGTGTAGCATTGCTTTGCCTTCCCCAAGAGTGAGAATATGAAGAGGCGAAGTAATATGGCATCTTGGGTTACTCCTTTGATGGTGAAACTGCTGCAAATCTCCAGGAAGTGTTAGGGATGTGCACTCGCATCTTCATGTGCCTTTCGACAAAACTGGCTTGCTTGCACCATGTTGATGATGGCTAGCTTGAGCTTGAATTCATTATCTCCGACATTGATTATTGGTCTAGTATGGATGCTGGCCATAGTTGGAGCAGAGAATTCACGGAGAGTCCTATTAGCCATAGCTTCAAATTCAGGTATTAAGCTTCGCCTTATCTGGTTGTCTTCAGACTCTAAAGCTAAAACTTTCTTGAGTTTAGCCTTAGTCCTTTTAAGTAATGGTTTTGGATCTTCAACGTAGTTTGTTGGAAGGTCAAAACTGGTCATACATTACCCTACATAAGATACACAAGTAGATAAAATAAGGGTAAGCCTGTTTGAGCAGAGGTCAATGGTTTTCCTCAATCACATCAATAAATATAAGTTTATCAATACTTCCTTTGCCTAGCTACCTTCCTTGGCAACAACGCTTGAAATGCTTGTTGGTATTTATTAACTTATCACTTGTTTTAATAGCCACCTATTATAAACCTGCATGTCCTAACATTACTTTACTAGGTTGTCATCCCTAGTGATAATGCCAGAGATGCTTGTTGATATATGAAAGGAATCTACAAGCGCGCAGATAATATGCCATTGTAGCACTTCACCCAAGAGTGTTTCAGGTATCGTTATTTATATTTTTACCATAGGGAAAGTATGGCACAAACATGTATTGATAACTTATACTATTGATGGAGAAATAAACCATAATAATGTTCTACTCATAACTGGGGTAAGTCATAGGATAATATATATGATAAGTATTGATTAATAATAATGATAAATCACTCAGAGTACTCCTTTCTATGGCATTAGCATGGTTAGGTAAAATATTAGAGGAATAATTCCTAAGTCATTCTTAGTTACAAGTCAAAACATACATTGATTAGTGCAATTATACCTAGTAATCATTGTTAAGATCATTATCATATCTACACATAAGGGATATTATTAACGAAGATTAAGAATAGAGCTTGTTCTTCCTTCGTCACCGGACCCTACGTGCACCTATATTCGGGGAGTGGACTACAAAGGACTCAATGTGAGTGTCACTTCCGTGAACTACCACATAACCCGGAATGTAGGGTGTATCTGTAGGTAAACAATGTATAAGCACCACGCTTACACAATATCGACCACCCACCCATGGATCCTTAGAGTGAGCGCTATACGAACTTATGCACGAACATGATAATAATCCAACTATACTAAGCATATAATCAAAGTGGATGATGAACATTATAACGAAGAACATGAATAAGATGAATACTAATATTATCATAACAATTGTAGCTAGCATATAAAAGTAATGAAGATATAAAAGAGAGGGAGTACAAAGATTATACCAAACCATGCTCTTAACACGATCGGGAATCCAAGCGAAGCCTGCTTGCCTCCCTCTAGACCTAGCCTAACTAGCTATGCCCTAGAATCCGGTGGAGCTCTAAGGATGATTAGGTTTTTGTCTTCTCAAATGACTTGATGACTGGGTTATGCCTGGGGGTTGTAGGGGCTGGTATATATAGGCCACAACATCCAACGTGAGACCTTAGATCAAACCAACTTAAAGGATGGTGTAGAGATAGTGGGCCCTAGGGGCCGACCGGCCGGCTAGCCCCACCTGGCAGCCTCTACCTCTCTGCTTCAGCGCGGAGTCCTCTTGAGTCTTCTAGAGATTTCTGGTGTCCGTTTCGCTGTGGATAAGCGTGATGAAATCTAACATGTAGGTCCACCTTGACAGTTTTCTGAATAAACCCTATAGAAAATAAAGATTCACCAAAACTCATGGAATTTGTTAGTTTAAACTCCTAGACTTTCATTGGTGATTATATTTATGCCCTTATGCAAGTTATATTGATGATTTATAATGGTTGTTAACTACTGACAACACATGGGGAATAACTGCCTTTATTTATTTTCTTTAGCAGTGCTCGGGTAAAGTTCACTGCGAAACACCATGGTGATTGGAAGGTGCCTCTGGATATAGTCCAATACCAAGTAAGTACTAGCAAGGTCCCCGCATCTTTATTTAGTTGAATTCATTATTACCATGCTTCATTAGTTGATAAATTGTTTTCTTTTAAACTGGTGTTTGATGCAGGAAAAGTGGAACACTTATGTGGATACTATGTTTGCGAGCTCCTCATGCTATACTCGTTGAAAACAAGTGAAGAGTACCTTGAAGTACATAAACAATATACACAATTATTTATTATCGTTGTGTTGATATATATACACACTAATCATATATATTCATACTTTTCTTTCATTCGAATTGAAACGTGAATGTTGGAAGCAAATGGTCAGACGAAATGACTAGATCAAAGCAATTAAAGAGTCATTAGTAGGATTTATTAATGACCAGGTCTTAGATCCCAATGACGAGTACTACTATGACGAAAGAAAAGTATTTCCTAGCCATGACCAAGATTATGATTGAATGTAATCCCAAGGATAGTACAAGCTTTTGTTAGCTTATGTACATATTCCATGTACAAGCTTTTAAAATATTTGTATAGTTTCATACATTTTAATTTGTTATTTATGTATAATGCTCGAACAAAAACTTATACGTATGGATGTATATTAGTAGCGTAGAATTCGTATAAGAAAAGCTACTTGAAACAAAAAAGAATTAACTTGAAAAGAAACCATAAAAGAAAAAGGAAAGAAAAAGGAAAAAAAGTACATTTTAATATATTAGGCTATTTGTTAGTCAAAGACATTTCTAAATACAAATCTAATGTAACTATTTTTGTAGTACAAACTTTTAATATATTAGGCTATTTGTTAGTCAAAGACAATATAGTATGAATTTTGAAATGTGTATGCCTTATATTTGGGGACGGAGGGAGTAATAAAGTATGCAGTGTCTCTATGGTCCTTCGCTCTTTCTCGTGGCAGTACAAGTTTGAGAAGCATATCTAAACACGATGTAACATTTGGTCCCAAGGCAAATTGGAATGTGTATCAACATTATAGATAAATCTCTAAATGGATGTGCCATATACAACTTAGAGTAACGTGCTTCTAGGCATAATACAGGAGTCCATTCAATGAATTGGAATGCATGATCGTGATCATTGAATCACTGTTTGAACCACAAGTTGTCCAGGTGATCGCGCAATAAGCTTAAGTACGATTGCAACACACGAATATGTTTGCTAGTAAGTATTAAGGACAACAACTATTTTGCATAGTTTTGCCTCCATGTAATGACACAAGAGGTCCCTAGCAGTGTAACACGCCCTCTCATCGCCTAAGTGGATTGCCAGAAACAGTGAGCTTCAAGTAAGTTGGTGGCATGCTCGTTTAATCAATTGCATGGCATTGACAAATTCAGTGACACCGCGTGTATATATATCAGTACCCACACCCAACCAAATCTAGTGTAGCATAGCGAGGGCAGCTGGGATGATGGTTCATCCTAGTTGGTGGGTGTGGGTATCATATATGTCAGCATGGTTTCCTAGGGTGACAATAGCATGAATGTGAGACACGTTTATGTAGATTATCGTTGCAGAGGTTCATGTCGCTATGGGTATGGGTTATGGTCTTGGAAAGAGGTGGTGGTAGCAAAAGCTAGGTGGCATGGAGCTTGGTTTGGCATGACACCTAGGCATAGGGGGTAGCGTTGTAAGGATCATGTGCCCATGCTCATATCTTTTAGCGTTGGTGTTGAGATGCAACACAAGCCTAGGACTAACATGTGTGCTTACTATGTGTTAGACATGTTCTAATAGGTATTAAGGATGCAAGATTAAAGTTGATCAAGATCCAAGTTAAAATAGAGAAGAAACAACGAAGATTCCCTACCGAAGCATTCACTGGATCACTTGATCACTACTAGATCATACGGTGGGGTCCAATAAGGGTGTGTTTGGTTGGTATGCTCCACACATCCTACATGGGTGGAGCTATATAAAGCTGAGCAAAAAGTTTGTTTGGTTGGTTGCATGTTTGCATGAGCGAATGCAATTGCATGAGTGGATACACGCTAGCGGGATACACCCAAATTGAGCTTCAGTGCTAGGCCAGGCTGAGTGGATACAAGATGAGGGTGATGGGACACAACATCACTAAACACCTTCTTGTATGAAATATGGTTGCACTCAGCTTGCGTCCCCTCAACCATGATATATGAAGCAAGTCCCATCCATCCAACCAAACACACCCTAAGTTGGCCAAGAAAACAGTGCCCACAAGATGATACGGTGAAAAGAAGAATCACCCAATGGATCATCCAGTGCACATCAAAGCATTGGCATAGTTGAAGACCTAGAATATCAATGCCACTAGATGATATGATGTAGCATAGGAGCAACATGGCATCTCATCCGGTGAGCATTAGAGTCATGGCAACATCAAGACCAGCAATTGATTACCACGCTAGATGATTGTTGACATTTCTTAGCGTTGCTACTAAGAACAGAGTTTTAAATCTAGTCCCTAGTGACAACGCCATAAATGCTTGTTGGTATTTATTATTTTGTCACTTGTTTTAATAGCCACCTATTGCTTACCTACATCTCCTAACATTACTTTACTAGGTGCTCATCCCTAGTGATGATGCCAGATATGCTTGTTGGTATTACCTAGCATTACTACAAGAGTAGATCGTCACTATTTTATGTGACTAGAAAAAATAGATATGAATATATGAAAGGAATCTGCAAGCACACAGATAATTATACCATTGTAGCACTTCACCCAGGAGTATTCCAAGTATCATTATTTATATTTTTACCACAGGGAAGGTCTAGCATGGACATGTATTGATAACTTATACTATTGATGGAGAAATAAATCATAACCCATGTTCTACTCATAACAGGGGTAAGTCATAGGATAAGATATATATATGATAAGTATTGATCAATGGTAATGATAAATCACTCAGAGTACTCTTTTCTATGGCATTAGTATGGTCAGGTAGAATATTAGAGGAATAATTCCTAAGTTATTCTTAATTACAAGTCAAAGCATACATGGATTAGTGCAATTATACCTAGTAGTCATTTCTAAGATCATCTTCATATCTACATATAAAGGATATTACTAAGGAAGATTAAGAACAGAGCTTATTCTTCCTTCATAACCGGACCCTATGTGCGCTTATATTCAGGGAGTGGACTACAAAGGACTCAACGGGAGTGTCACATCTGCAATCTATCACATGACCCAGAATATAGGGTGTATCCACAGGTAAACAACGTATAACCACAACGCTTACATAATGTTGACCACTCACCCATATGGTACCTTAGAGTGAGTGCTATATGAACTTATGCATGACCATGATGATAATCCAACTATACTAAGCATATAATCAAAGTAGACCATGAATATTATAACGAAGAACATGAATAAGATGAATAATAATATTGTCATAACAATTGTATCTAGCATATAAAAATAATGGTGGTACAAAAGAGAGGGGGTACAAAGATTATACCAAACCACGCTTTTGACAAGATGGGGAATCCAAGCAAAACCTGCTTGCCTCCCTCTAGACCTAGCCTAACTAGCTATGCACTAGAATATGGTGGAGCTCTGAGGATGATTAGGGTTTTTGTCTTCTCAAATGACTTGATGACTAGAGTTATTCCTAGGGGGTGGTAGGGGCTGATATATATAGGCTGGAGCGTCTAACGTGAGCCCTTGGATCGAACCGACTTAAAGGACAACGTAGATGCAACCTAGGAGATGGTGAAGAACTGACATTCAAAGGAGGGGATAACATGTGGGCCTAGGGGGTCGAGCGGCATGTAGGTGGGGTCGGTCGGCCCCACCTAGTAGCCTCTGCCTCTCTACCTCAGTGCAGAGTCCTCTTGAGTCTTCTGGTGTCCGTTTCGCTACGGATAAGCATGATTAAATCTAACATGTAGATCCACCTTGATAGTTTTCTAAATAAACCCTGCAGAAAGTACAGATTCACCAAAACTCATGGAATTTGTTTGTTTAAACCCCTAGACCTTCATTGGTGATTATATTTATGACCTTATACGTGTTATATTGGCGATTTATAATGGTTGTTAACTACAATCAACAAACTCCCCAAAGCTTAACCTTTGTTAGTCCCTTAGCAAGCTAAACTTAGTAAATGGATCAGGAGTTTAAAGATTTTTAGAACATCGACGCAACTCCTTAAAAGTACATATGCATTCAAACAAGAATTCTCCTCTAGATTAGAATGAACCGATCTGACTTTCAAACTTACCCATACTACCTTCAACCATGGGGCTTTTCAGCCTTCACTTGGGTCTTGAGCAATTGAAAGACTGAATGATCAAGTCAAACACTATGTCTCAAGTTCTTTGCTCAACCATTATTATGGAGTTTTTATAGATTTTCCAAAATAAAACTCAGAGTTTCCATTGTATGACACTCTCAAGTCTCTCAATATATGTGGTATTTGTGATCCTCACCAAGGCAAAAGTGTAGCACCCGGTTTTAATAACAAAACCAGATACGGACCATATGTGAGCCCAGGAAGTCAAATCTCACATATAGCTACAAATAAGGGGTAATATCAAAAGACAATGCTCAATATATAACATACTTAGTATAAAGGATATAACCTTCTACAACAAACTCTAATCT
This sequence comes from Miscanthus floridulus, assembly GCF_019320115.1. Classification (NCBI taxonomy): domain Eukaryota; kingdom Viridiplantae; phylum Streptophyta; class Magnoliopsida; order Poales; family Poaceae; genus Miscanthus; species Miscanthus floridulus. The sequence continues at coordinate 52,587,804 of NC_089588.1, forward strand.
TCTGGTGAAGACTCCAACTTCACAGGGACAACTGACTGGTTGATCACAAGCCTAATTCCTCCAAACTCTAGCAATCTGGTACCCATCCAGGATTTTTATCCAAATAATTGAAAAATAAAGCAAGCGTAAGTACATGTCGTACTCAACAAATATAACATGGGGTTCATGAGGCTCAAAAGGCTGACACTAGTTTAACTGTGATTAGCTTTTAATTGTCACAATTTTAGCATAGGAGTAGCAACAAGTTTATCATAAGCCCATATAAACACATGATCAGGTAAACATGAATAATGAATAGCAAAAACACTAATCATTAGTGAGCATCTTTATCATCAGTATCATCAGTGTTCACCATTATTAACCATTAATGATCATCTATTCCATAAGGGTCCAAGGCCGCTCATGACCGTGAGCATGGCTGATATACCAGTTTTACACTCTATAGAGGTTATACACTTTCACTGTGAGTCATGATTTACCCTTTCATTCGAGGTGGCCAACCTCTTGACCCACTACCAAGGAAGGCCGGTAGGGTTCACTATGAAGCCTTTCAAAGGTTTATCTAACAAGTTAGGGCCGCTAGGTTTCCCCATCAATAAGCATGAACTTCCCTCCAAGGAGTGACTGACAAAAGACCAAGAAACCAAAATGCACTCAACCTGGTAGGCAAAGGTCATACCTATCGGAGCCCCACTTATGCCATAAAGGTAACCACTAACAAGCTAGAAAAGGTCCTCATACTAAGCTAAAGCCAAAGCCATGTAGCCCTCACAGCTATACTATAAGTCCTAGATGTTTGCTTACAGATAAGTCCTTAGGGAGAGGAATCTAGAGCACCATAAAAATAGCCCAATGCTCTAGCCCTCTTGTTCCATGTTGCTAAAAAGTATCTTTTAGTGTTTATTACATATACCATTAGTCAAGTTACAAGATCATGGTTGTATTTGAGCACTAGCATCATACTACCCAATGCAATAATCCATAGGAATCAAGGTATAGAGTAACAAAGTACTAGGAAATCCCTAGTGGTAATCAAGGTAGAAACATGCATATGATTAAAATGATATTAAGGTGAATAGGACAACAAGGAAGATCCCATGCTATACTTGCCTTAAAACTCATATCCTTCTTCTATTGAATTATAACCTCCAAAGGACTTCTTCTGGATCACCAACTTCTTTTATGTCACCAACACAAAGCTCACCGACTGGACATGATCATAAAGCACCACACAAGCATCCATGCAATCATACACAAAGCAAACAATAGATCTAAATTAGAATAGTACACCAAACATAAAATCAAGATAAAAAGTTTGTAAAATGAATCTATGTCTCGCTACAAACACACATACGCTAAAAGCACTCTAATCGGAGCTATAACAAAGAAGTTATGAATTAAACAAGATTTCCTTTAATAAAATAATAGATTAAATCTAACCTTGAATTTCAAAAGTTGAAAATCTATTTAATAGTAGCTTGAACATGTAGATTACTCAATTACGAATCTGATGCAACTTGAACGGGTCAAATCAAAGCTAAAACGAAGATTTTATAGCTAAAACAAGATCAGTGCCACTTCTGTAAATAGTTGAAACTTGATTTTAGAACTTAAATTAATAAAATCATATTTTAAACTGAGCCAAGGATGGCGGGCGTGATAAAGAAGTATAGGGGTTCTTTAGAAAAAGTGCAGGGATGGTGGGTTCTAATCTACAAAAATATGAGGGCTCTTTTGAAAAACTATCTGCCGAAGGGGTACTGGCCAATCTCGGCCGTTGGATCAAGATTGAATGGCTAGGAATAGATCAGAGAGAGAGAGCGGACTGGCGTGGCCAGCGGCGAGCTTGGTGGCAATGCCCATTGACGGCGACGAGTGGCGCATGGGGAACACGGCCTACGGGCCTCGATTAGAAGCGAGAAAAACACCAAAAAGTAGAGAAAGAAATGGTGAATCCAACCAAGCATCTTACCGAGACGCAGAGCAGACGGAGGTGGCGCTATGCTTGGCGAGGTGACGATAGACGACAATGCTAGGGTTCGGCGATGTTGTGTCGACTCGGCGAGGTGGCTGCGGCTTAGAACGGGATGGGGAGAGGCGTGGTGTGGGTGGCTGCTATTTATGGCCCAAGATATGAGTGGGATGCACGCCAAGGACAAGGTGTGGCAGCGGTAGTGTCGGAGGCGGCGTGGTGGAGTCTGGGGCGGTCACACATTGGAGGGTGAAGACCCCACTGACAGATGGGGCCGGGGTGGCAGCGAGACAAGGCAGGAGGAGCGGAGAACTGTGCAGCTACGCTGGGCCATCCTACTAGGCTGCTACGGCGGGAACTAGGCCGGCCTGCTGGAGAGAGGGGCGAGAATGGCCCGCGGCGGAGGGGAAAGGCCGAGCGAGGGAGCAGGACATGCGCTGGGCTAGTGAGGGGAGAGAGCAGGTGGGCCGTGAAGGAGAAATGGGCTGCCCGGGCCAAAAGCCGAGAAAGGGAGAAGAAGAAAATAAAATTCCTTTTCTATTTTCTTAACACTTTTTTAAATCCAATTTAAATTCAAACTTAAATCCTTTTGCAAATTTTGATCAAACGAAAGCATCACAAAAAAATGCAGCATCATGTATGCACATTCATGTATGTAGACCTTATATTTGATTTTAAATTTTAAATAAGTTGTCATTTTTCTAAATTTAAATGCTCACAAAATGCATAATTAAATCAAATTCACCTTTTTCAAAATAATACAATTTTTAGGGTGTTACAAAAAGTGATATTATGCCTTTCTTTCCTACAACTAAGGCTTATGTGGAGCTTATAGGAATATAGAAAGCATAAAAGAGCATACTTGCAATACATATATTGTAAAGTCAAACTTCAGATCCAAAGAGAGTTGAGTCATACAATCAAATCAAGATGTGCATGTGTATGGATGTATGTGGTGGATATATATGGTGGTTCACAAATTTCTACTATGCTCCTTGGAAACATATCTCTCTTTTGAAACTCAAAAATAACTTTGCAAGAAAAAAATGGGCTTTCATCTTTTCTTCTTTTTTTAGGCGGGCATCTAAGTACCCATTATTTTCAATATCTTGGACACTTGTCCATTTTTTTTCTCATCTCTTTTTTTCTTTCTCTCTCTTTTTTATGAATAACTTTTGCATAACCCCATGCCTCTTTTATGCAACAAAACTTTTGGGAGATAGCAACAAGAATTTGGAGCATTTATTTGGTGAAATTCCTATCGAGAATATTTTTGGTGTTTACTCTCCGTGTAGGAGTAAAACCTTTTTGGGTAGATCTAGATAGAATGGCATGTTGTTGTGCCAACCCTAGTGTAGGAGTAGTGCATATTTGGGTGATGTGTGTGTGATGTTGATTTTAAGGGCATGGCAAACCTCTCATAAGGGTCAACAAAGCTAGACAAAACTCAATGCAATGCAAGCATCATATATATTGAAGTTTTTCTAATCTAAATATCATGTATGGCTTTGGTATGAATTCAAGCTTTGTCATATAGGAGCTCATCATGTAGGGTTTTCATATTTTTCAAAAGATAAAGCTCCAGAACTTTAGTATCACTTGGAACAAGATAAATAGCAGCTCAAACCTTCTCATATCATATCCGTCAATTACCTAGACTTAGATCAAGCATATGCCACCCATAAGTTTCAAGTTTAGAGTAAATTCTTACATCAAAATAGTCATATCCAAAACTCAGGAGAATTCAAGGCTAAAAACTAGGTACTTGAAAGGAATTACGACAGAGCAACTATTCATCATTTCCATTGCAAGAGATTATCCTTAGAGTCCATTTATTTAGCTTCTTAAAAAATAGAAAACTAGACACACACTTTTTATTTTATTTCCATTTTAGGATCACACCTTACTATTATATATATATGGCTAATACAAATATAAATTTTTATTTAGCTTTTAGTTTGTTATGCATCTTTTTATTTCATTATTATTTTTAGCAACTATATAGCAAACTTAAAAATAGCAAATGAAAAGAAATACTTAGCTAGATACATGGGGATGCTCCTCCCCCAAGCTGGATGTTGTCATGGTCTTTCTTAGAGTGAGTCTACCAACATAAGTCTTTCTCATTCGTCTAGAAGTAGAGTTCCTTGTGCAGCGGGTGTGACAACGACTCGGAAAAATATTCTTCAGATGGTTGGCTTTACTCTTGATCATCCAACAAAATACTCCTACAAGAACACCAAAACTCATGGCACCAATAGAAAATATGCATGCATGATATATATATATATTATGCCACCACAGTGAATATTCCCGTGGGTGTTTAGACACCATAAAATTACTCATGTGAGGTTAGTATTTTATGATGTAATGATGTAATGCAGTCATGAAACTTTATATCTTCCTTTTTCTAAATGCAATGCTAGTGTAGAAAAATGAATATGCTAAAGTAAAAAATAATTCATGCAATGCTAGAAAGTAAATATAGATAACTACCGATGTTACCTCACGGCTAGGGTTCAGATTTTTGAGTCCTCTGGATAGGACTTGGCTGGAGAAAATTTCTTCACTCTTTGGGTGAATCATCTAGTCTCAACAATGGAGACCCAGATAGCTACACATCTTGTGATAGTGTCTTTGATGGTGATGTCACCTTTTCTTTCCATACCTGCTTGGTCTGTGGACTTGACTTAGGCGGAGTAGGTTTATCTTTTACAACTTCTTTAGGTTCCTCATCTTCCTCCCAACTTTTCTTTGGGGATTGATTCTTTTGGTTTTAGGATGATCGACGTCTCTTACTAGAGCGGGACTTCTTCGGCTACTCATAAGTGGTATAACTATTAAAATAATAGCGTACCTTCTCTCTAGGGAATTGGAAGTGGACTTGTCTAGATCCAACATAGATGATTGCGTTGGTGGTGTTGAGGAACAGCCTTCCAAGGATGATGGGCGTATCATCTTCTTGTTCACCCATGTCTAGAAACGTGAAGTCGGCAGGTGCAAACTGATCATGTATTTTACCATAACATCTTTTGCTATTCTTTCTAGAAATCGGATTGATTGGTCTGCCATCTGCAATTGCATATATGTAGGGAACAAAGGTTCATCACCAAATAAGTATTCATATGTTACCTTTGACATTATGTTATCACCTGATCTAATGTCATAGAAGGTCTTTTGGAATATTCTTTGTCCAATGGTACACTCAATTGTGGGTACTCCTGGATCATCCTTCTTAGCAAGAAATGGTGAAGCGAGGAGGTGGTCATACTCTGATCGAAGTGTGTTGATCATGTTCACTGATTCTTCTTGAGGCTATAACACTCCAGGTGTTTAGCTTCCACATTTGCACTTGCATTTCATAAACATGGGCATCATTCATCCATTCATGAGCTTAGATTGTATGAAACATGCTTTTGAAACATTGCAACATATTGTTATATTCTATGTGTGTTTGTTTTAGGAAATGAATAGTGTGCAACATGTGCCACTCACTTTAGTGAAACATGGTTAGCTAGTACTATGCCACAAACTCATGAAACACATGAAACATGGTTTTGAAACAGAAGTAACAAAGTCACTTGTTTTCCTTGTTTTTGTACATGTGATGCTTGATTTTGGGTGACCAATGTGTGGTGTGGCTAAATATCCTCTTAAGCAACTTAGTTATACTTAGAATGCCATTAGGAACAATGTTCATGTTGATCATTTTGCCTAATTAAGATTCCAAGTCATGGTTTAACGAGTGTTGACCCCTAGAGCTCTTTTGTTTGACTGATTAAAAAGTATAGCTTAGATTATTTGCATGTCTGAGCAACCTAAAGGAAAGTTGTAGCAAATTTTATAAGGAACAAAAGTTATTTTATGACCATCTCATAAAAATGTGCAGAACATGCTCAAAAAGGGCCCACAAGTCAAAAAGGGCCCACTCTAAAAATTTTCTAGGTCACAAAGCAAGTTTCAGTTTCATGTGTTGATGTTTGGAGCATTGTATCTCCCAAACCAAGCTGAACCAGCTCGAGCTCCAATTGTAAAAGTTGTAGCCCGCATGTAGTTCCCCAACTTTGTTAACTATGCCATGAGCTAGATCATCACAGTTTGGAAGTTATGGATCGTGGAAATGGCGCTGTCAGTCGGCACCATTGAGTAACTGAATCGAAAATTTTAGACAGCTATAGTGCCGACCGGCCACAGGCCTCTACCACCGCATGGCCGCCACATGCCATGGCCGGCCTGGCACTGCTGCCCGCTGTCCACTGCATGAAGCCGCATCCTTCTGCCCTCCCAGCTCGCTCTCATTCACTCTCCTTCTCTTCCTGCAGCGTCCGTCGTAGCACCGCGCAGCGTAGCTCGCCGTCGTCGCCATTGATGGCATAAGCCCATGTCTCGTCATCCCTCTGCCACCACAATAGCTCCATCATTCTTCCACCTTCACCCCATGCCCACATTTGCTCATTGGCAATGCCTGGTAAGCCGTCGTGCCGCGCACGGTCCTCGCCGGCATTTCACCGCCGCACCCTGTCACCATGGTCGGCCCGTCTCCGACCACCCTTGCCTCGCTAGCGTGCGCATTAGCTTCGCTATGAACCATGGAGTCTTGGCTGACCCTTGGATCGAGACCTCACCACCAGCACCAGCATCGCATCGTTGGGCCGCACCACCGTGCTGCCATGACCACGGCCATCGTGCTTAGCGTCGGCAATAGGCCAAGCTAGGTAGCTCTGTAGATGCGCAAGGTCATGGTGATGCTCATCGTGTCGTTGGTTTCACCGGAGAAGCCACCGTCGGCGAACTCCGGTTGATCTCACGCCGTCCCGTGGCGTACTCTGCTTCGCCGTCGCTAACAAGCGAGCTCGGCTGACCGGTGGACCCCGGTTGTCAGTGACTTAGTATTTGAAGGATAGTTCAAATATTCTAGATTTGAGTGGTGTTTTGTAAAATTTGTATCTCCAGTTTTGTAGATCCAAATTGGGTGGTTCCAATTTTGTTAGGATCATAGTGAAGTGTAGTATTTAGGAAAAATATAATATGAACACTTGCAGTAGAATTTCAGGAAGAATTAAATTGAAACTTGAAATGTGTTTTTAAATGAATGCAAACTTGTCTAATTTATATCTTGAGTTCCTGTGCTCCACAAATTATGAAATTTTGGTGGTGAGCTCTTCTTGATGAGTAGAAGCTCTGGTAAAAATTTGAGAGTCAGTGCATGTATGGTTTTTGAGTTATAGATTTTCCTTTTATCATTGGATGATCCTAATGTGAATTTTAGTAATTTATCTATGAATCCAATGACCATGAAATTTATTGGGGGATGTCCTAGTACCTTAAGGATGCTAAGAAAAATATAAAATCTGTTGCTTGACACTTTTCACTAGGGTTTCATATTTATGCCATTTTAAGCCTTTATGCTTTGTCATTTTTGTGTAGGATGTTATACTTGCTCAAATGATGTTAAATTTCTACAGTAGTCTACTTTGAGCATGTAGTACCTACTATAATTTTTGTAGATTAAATGGTGTAGTTTTCATATATGTTTATCATTCCTCTTAAATAATTAAATAAATTAAGAAAGGCATTAAAAGAATTGAATTGGTTGTGAACACTTTACTTTATGGTGTTCTTGTGATATGTGTGATAAGTGAGTAAAGTTGGTTTTGTCCAATTATATGTTTACAACATAAGTTAATAAATATTTCCTTGCATTATGTCTTTCTGGATAGTTCTCGGGACTTTACAAAGTTCACCATGATATTTTGGTTTGCTGGGAAAATGGTGAATACAAAAGTTGTAGATAAATTATGTATCAATCTCCTGTCAAAATTTGGTGGCATTTGGCCCAGTAGTTTAGGAGCTACAGTCATTCAAATTTGTATCACAGTTTTGCTTGCTCTCTGTCCTGTTTGGACCTGATTAGGTGGTTCTATAAATTCGATCTGGTAAAGGTTGGAATCATGCCTTGAGGTCTGAAAATGAATTGTAGGCAATTTCATAAGCTTTCCAAATTATCTTGTTGCCTATCATTTCGATTTGTAGATCTCCGGTCATGATCAGTTTACTGTACCACTATATAAGTTCCTGTTTTGCTGAAATACGAATGTTTGAGTGTATGCTTTGTTGCAATGTTCTTGTTGATTGTTTAGGTGTTAGCCTAACTTGAGAACATGCTTAGGTGCAGGTGCTAGGTCCTTAACTGAAGATGAGCAATTGTACATTAGGTTGTATAAACATGGTAAGTTAAAGTGATTTGAATAGAGCTTAAGTCGGAAAATGCGGACTGCAGTAAGCATGTGCATTCCCCGAGTATTCCTAACTTCGTTCATGTGCATCCATGATATTTATCTTGCACATACTTGCAATAGGTGTGCCGGAGGGAGTGACGCTTCTAGAGTTCAAGGGAGCAAGCCAGGAGGAGGAGCCTAAGGTTCAGGCAATCGACAAAGCAGCCGTCGAGGAGGAGTTGCCCGAGTGCCCTAACCACCAACCATCCTCTTTCCTAAAAGGCAAGCCCCAGAGCATATTAAGTCTCCTATATTTTTACAAATATCTTGAGTATCTTTTATTCGTTGATGATGCATTAAGTATAAGAATTGGTTGGAACCAATTGTTGCATTATATATCTATCCTTGTCCAGATATCGCACTTGAATCCTTTTTAAGTTCAGGAACGGATTAAATACTTAGCCATGCCTAGTGCGGTAGAAGTCGGGTGATTTCCTGTCACCTGCGAGCTTTAGGACAAGGTGGATCACGGTTGGCTATATTTGCTATTGTGGAAAAGAACCATGTTAATAATGAATTAAGACCGGGCGGAGTCTTGTGTAGGTTTGGATATAGTGACTCCGTCTGTGTCATTTAAGGACCAATACACTATACGTCCTTATGTCATGTTGAACGTAGCCTAACATTTAGCTGGTCGAATAACTCGTTCCGACCATGAAGCCTAGTAGCTCCATTCAGGCCGGGGACGCGAGCAGTTGGTCGCAATCTGGATGGTAGTAAGGATGTGCAGAGAACCATTGGCATAAGCCCAAGGGCGGGTTAAGTCACTGAGCACTCATGGCAGAGTGGTTCTCTGGTTTTGCGACACTGATCGGACCCGCGACTCCTGAATTGTACCAAAGGTGACTTGTTTACAACCCTAATGGGGGAAGCAAGGTTTGTGTTAGGAATACCCCTCCAGCTAGATAGGAATCGATTTGAATCGCCGTCTCTCCCGGATAGTGAGAACTTGACTGAGGAGTGACAACGTAGATTCACTTAATTTAACGATACGGTTAAATGGAGAATGATGATAATATTGCCATAGTTTATACCTGCTATGGTTAATAATGTTTGCATCTTAATCAAGTGATTGCTTAGTACAGGTGCTAATATAGATGACATGTTAATGGCTAAAAGTCACTGCTAGCTCAGGTTAAGAGTTGATCATTATTACTTATGTTTTTCCACAGAAAGAAAGTGTCAGCTAGATCCACTAAATTAAGCTATGCATGATCCTTGGTGTCAATTATTTTGGTTTTCGACGGGTAAGTCTAGCCGAGTACATTCTCATACTCAGGGTTTATTCCCTCTTGTTACAGATGACCTTCTTTATTAGGGCTTTTGTAAGTACTGTCTCCACCCGGCGGGTGACGAAGACTAGATCACGGGCATGATCTCTGGTTATCTTATCCTAATGCTTTTGTGGGATGTGATCGGCAAGCTGGTACTTGTATTTGAACTCATGTGTGTGAGTTAAAATATTTGCTTCCGCTACTTTACAAGACTCGGTTTGTAATAACTATGACTCTGACGTGTTGCAATCTATCTGCAAACTGTTTGTGAAATGTTGTAACATGTGATGTGTTATGTTGAATTACTGTGATCTTGGTTGTATGCAAGTTGGTTTGAAATCCTTTGAGGTTTCAGTCGACTACCGGGTTTATATGGGCTCAAGTGCGAGAATTTGATCGTTTTGGCGATTGTTTTTGTACTTGTGCTCTTATAAATTGGTCGGTTTGTGACAGCTGGTATCAGTGCTAGATTCAACACTAAACATGTCATACGGGTATTTAAAAACAAAAGCTTTTGTTGTGAAAATGGTTTTCCAACTTATAGTTATATATAAGTGTTTCGAAATCTGAAATTTTCTAGTGTGCTGGTGATCACATCCCTTGTAGTCCACATAAGGACCTTTAGGTGGCTTATATAAGTACTAACTTGGGGGAAACCATCAAGGTGGACCTACATGTTAGATTTAATTGAGCTTATCCGTAGTGAAATGGACACTAGAAGACTCTAGAAGACTTAGGAGGACTCCACACCAAAGCAGAGGGCGAGACGCCGCCAGGTGGGGCCGGCCTTCCCCACCTATAAGTCGTCATCCCCTAGGGCCCACCTGCCAGCCCACCATTGTTATGTTGGTTCTCCACCGCCTACTAGGTTGAATCTATGCCATCCTTTAAGTCGGTTTGATCCAAGGGCTCACGTTGGACGCTTCGACCTATATATATTAGCCGCTGCCCCCCTGAGAAAGGCATAAGTCATTTGAGAAGACAGAAACCCTAATCATCCTTAGAGCTCCACCATATTCTAGGGCATAGCTAGTTAGGCTAGGTCTAGAGGGAGGCAAGCAGGCTTCGCTTGGATTTCTGATCTTGTCAAGAGCGTGGTTTGGTATAATCTTTGTACCCCTCTCTTTTGTATCACCATTACTTTTATATGCTACTTATAATTGTTATGGCAATATTAGTATTCATCTTATTCATGTTCTTTGTTATAATGTTCATAGTCTACTTTGATTATAGCTAGATTATCATTATGTTCATGCATAAGTTCTTATAGCGCTCACTCTAAGGATCCATGGGTGGGTGGTCAACATTGTGTAAGCGTGGTGCTTATACATTGTTTACCTATGGATACACCCTATATTCTGGCACATGTGGTAGATCGCGGATGTGACACTCTCATTGAGTCCTTTGTAGTCCACTCCCCGAATATAGGAGCACATAGGGTTCGGTTACTAAGGAAGAGCAAGCTCTGTTCTTAATCTTTCTTAGTAATATCCCTTATGTGTACATATGACGATGATCTTAGCAATGATTACTTCGTATAATTACACTAATCAATGTATGCTTTGATTATAATTAAGAATGACTTAGGAATTCTTCCTCTAATATTCTCCCTGACCATGCTAATGCCGATCACACCTGATTTTAAGGATAAAATAGGATGCAAAATCTTATGTGCGCCTAGAGATCAGTCACACACATAACCCAACAAATTATAAATAGTATCATCACAAGTGTTTATTACATCACGAATAATAAGACATAGACTTCACATAAATGTAGCGTAAGTATAAAGAAAAATCTCATGCGGAAGCTCAAAATCACAGGGATGTCAACTCGTTGACCACAAGTCTAGTAATCCTTAAGAAAGTTGTCATTACCATAGCCATCTGTTACCCATCTAGGATTTTTATCTAAATAACGAAAATAAACAAGCGTAAGTATGTGTCGTACTCAACAAGTGTAACATGGGGTTCATGAGGCTCAAAAGGCTTGACAAAGGTTTAACAACACTCAGCTTTTAGTTATCACGATTTTAGCTTAAGAGTAGCAACAAGTTATTTCAATCCCAAAGTAAGACACATGATCAATGTAAACATGAATATTGAATATCATAAACGGATAATTCTTAGTGATCATCTATTCCATAAATGTTCCCAGGCCGCTTGTGACCGTGAGCACGACTGATATACCAGTTCTACACTCTATAGAGGTTGTACACTTTCACTGTGAGTCATGATACCCATATACCCAAGTTAATTACTCCCAAAACACTTCTAAGGTGAGCAGGCAAGGGTCACTATGAAGCCTTTCAAAGGTTCATCTAACAAGTTAGGGCCATGAGATTCACTCGGCAAACAAATATAGGAACCCCCTATCGAATGTCACAATTCTATCACGGCTATACACATAAGAGTAGAGGTTGTCCTATACCTGGTTTGGCAAGCCATTCTTACACCAATAAATGTAACCTCTAACAAGCTAGAAAAGGTCCTCATACTACGCTAAAGCCAGAGCCATGTAGCCCTCACAGTTATACTATAAGTTCCGGATGATCACTTACAGATAAGTCCTTAGGGAGAGGAATCTGAAGCATTTAGAAAGTAGCTAAATACTCCAACCCCCTGTTTCCAAGTTGCTAAAAAGTCATATTTTAATGTTTATTGCATATACCATTTATCAAGTTACAAGATCATGGTTTCATTGAGCACTAGCAAAGCTACCCAATGCATATCCCATAGGAGACAAGGTATAAGTTCAATTCTAGGGAATCCCTATCAAGGTGACACATGCAACATGAACTAAATGTATTAAAGTTGATAGGAAACAAGGGTAATCCCATGCTATACTTGCCTTGAACAAAGTGCTCCTGTTGTTCCTACTCGTCGAAGTAGTACTCTTGATCACCCACGAATTGCTCACCATCTATACTCGATAACCACAACAACATACAAGCATCTAGAAGCAATCATGTAAAGCAAACAAAGGCTATAGATTAGAACAATACATCAATCAGCATAAAATTTAGATGAAAAGTCTATAAAATGAATCTACATCTCGCTAAGGTCACACAAACGCAAAGATCACAAAATTCAGAGCTAAAACGAAGAAGTTATGAATTAAACAAGGTTTCCTTTAATAAAATAGTAGATTAAATCTAACCTCAAATTTTAAAAGTTGAAAACATACCTAACAGTAGTATGAACATGTAGATTATGGAATTATAAACCTAACGCAAGTTGAACGGATCAAATCGGAGTTAAAACGGAGAAGATATGGCCTAATGAAGATAGTGGCAGTTTTATAAATAGATGAAACTTAATTTCTGAATTTAAAATAATTAAAACCTGATTTTAAATCTGCCTAAGGACTGCGGATACAATTTAAAGAAAAGGTAGGGGCTCTTTAGAATAAATGCAGGGATGGCGGGTTGTGATCCAAGTAATTATAAGGGCCCTTTTGCAAAACGACTGGCAATGGGGTATCTTTGAATCTGGGACGTTGATCACATGATGGACGGCTACGATTAAATGGGACGGCTATGAACGGCGGCGAGGAAGCTCACCGGTGACATTGATTTAGGCCCTACGAAACACCACAGAGCAAAGCGAGGGCACGGGGAGAGAGAGGAGATCAAGGCAAACTCACCAAGACCAAAAGCAAGGACAGGGATGGACCGATGACGTGCGGCGACTGCTCGACTCGATGACAGCAGCGGCGCTAGGGCTATGGTTTTGCTGTGGTTCAAGCGAGGGTGGCGGCTTGCTCTAGGATTAGGAGGAGGCGGTGTGTGCAAGGGCCGCTATTTATAGGCGGCTTTGGCATTCGGGTCACGCCAGGACGTGGTGTAGAGGAGGTGGACTCGGTGGTGATGGTGGTCGTGACCGACCGGGTCTTGCATGGGGAGGAATAAGAAGATGACTAACCAGTGGGGTCCGCCTATTAGCGTCAGTGGGAGAGGAATGACACGGGCGTGCTACCGAGCGGGCCATGGGTGAAGCTGGGTCGAGAGAGGAAGGGGGAGAGCACTGGGCCGGGGGCAGCAGGCCCATGCGGGGGAGTGAGGGAGAGGATAAGGTGGGCTGCGCCTTGGGCCAGAAGGCCAAATAGAGGGAGAGGGAAAATAAAACTCTTTTTTTCTATTTTATTAAACACCATTTCAACTCCAATTTAAACTGAATTTCAATTCTTTTGCAAATTTCAACCAAACCCAAGCATCGCAAATAAAATATGCAGCAGCATATATGCACATACATGTATGTAGACCCATATTTGATTTTAATTTTAACAAAGTTATTATTTTTCTATCTTTAAATGCCCACAAAAATGCATAATAAATCAAATTCTCTTATTTCAAAATCATGAAATTTTTAGGGTGTTACAATTCTACCCCCCTTAAAATGAATCTTGTCCCCGAGATTCGGACGATGCTTACTCAAATAACTGCGGGTATGTTTTTTCTCAAATCCTCTTCTCTTTCCTAGGTAGCCTCATCTTCTATATACCAATTCCACTGAACCTTACACATCTTTATAACTCGGCTCCTCGTAACCCTTTCTGCCATTTCCAAAATCTTTATTAGGAACTCCTCATATGTAAGATCTTCCTTAACTGTGAGCTCCTCTAACGGTATCTGGTCCTCAGATACACGCAAACACTTCATTTATTGAGACACATGAAACACATCATGCACACCTGACAAGCTCTCAAACAATTCCAACTGATAAGCTACATCTCCACATCTCTCTAAAATCTTGAAAGGCCCAATATACCTTAGTGCAAACTTTTCTTTCATGTTAAACCTTCTCACACTTCTCATAGGCAACACCTTCAGGAAAACATAGTCCCCTATTTTGAAACCAACTCTCTTCTTCTAGTGTCGACATAACTCTTCTGTCAAGACTATGTCACTCTCAAGTTATCCCTAATCATCCTTACTTGCACTTCTGTGTCTCTTAAAACATCCGGTCTGAACACTTGAGTTTCTCCTGTTTGATTCCAAAATAACAGGGTTCTACACTTTCATCCATACAAAGCTTCAAAAGGTGTCATATTGAGACTCTTCTGATAACTGTTGTTGTACGAGAACTCTGCATAAGGCAAACTCTTATCCCAACTTGTACCATACTACAATGCACAAGCTCTCAACATGTCCTCTAAAATCTGATTAGTTCTCTCAGTTTGTCCATCTGTCTGAGGATGATATGTTGTACTAAAATTCAACTTTGTTCCCAACGATCTATGTACTTGTTGCAAAAAATGAGACGTAAATTGAGTACCCCAATCAGACATAATTTTCTTGGGAACTCCATGCAGACATACTATTCTTTCCATATATAATGCAGCCAATTGGGGTCCAATATAGGTAGTCTTGACCGGTAAGAAGTGAGCAACTTTAGTTAACCAATCCACTATCACCCAAATTGAATCGTAACCTCTCTAAGTGCGTGGTAACCCAACAATGAAATCCATACCAACTTCTTCCCACTTCCACTCAGGTATCTTCATTAGTTGTAATAATCCTGTAGGTCTTTGATGTTCTGCTTTGACTCTTTGACAGGTATCACATATAGCAACATACTCAGCAATATCTCTCTTTAGTCCATACCACCAATACTTCTCTCTTAGATCCAAGTACATCTTGGTACTCCCAGGGTGAATAGAGTAAGCAGACTCATGTGCCTCACGAAGAATTGCATCTCATATAGCCTTAACCTCTAGTACACATAGTCTTTTTTCCAAACCATAGAGTTCCATTATCATCCATTTGGAAACCTGGTGCCTTGCCAATCACTATGTTCTCTGCTATCTCTTTCAACTTCGCATCCAATAACTGGCCCTTACGTATTTCTTGCTCCAGTGTGGGTTCTATCACCAACTCCACTACATTAGTGACAAAGCCCAAGTTTAGTTGCTCAAATTCTACACACAACTCACTTGACATAGCTGCCACTTACACCTCTTTGGCGTAACTCTTCCTGCTAAGAGCATCAGCAACAACATTCGCCTTTCCAGGATGATAGTGTACCTCTAGATCATAATCTTTAATCAACTCCAACCATCGACGCTGCCTCAAGTTCAGATCTGTCTAGGTGAATATGTACTTCAAACTCTTGTGATCGGTGTAGATATCACTCTTATGCCCAATAAGATAGTGTCTCCATGTTTTCAAAGCATGAACCACTGCTGCTAACTCCAAATCATGAGTAGGACAGTTTAGCTCATGATTTCTCAACTGTCAAGATTCATAGGCCACTACTCTTCCTTCTTGCATAAGAACACATCCAAGACCTTGATGAGATGCATCACAATAGATAGAGAAATTCTTGCTCAGATCTGGCAAAACCAATACTAGGGCCGTAGTTAATCTCTTCTTCAATTCTTCAAAGTTAGCCTGGCACTTTTCTAACCACACAAACTTAACATTTTTCTCCAACAAAGCTATCATGGGCTTGGCAAGTTTAGAAAACCCCTCTATGAACCTCCTATAGTATCCAACCAATCCCAAGAAACTACGAATTTCTCCCACATCGGTTGGTGGTTCCCAATTCAACACATCTTTCACCTTGCTTGGATCTACTGCTATTCCACCATTAGAGACAACATGGCCTAGGAAAGAAACTTCCTTCAACCAAAATGCACACTTGCTTCGCTTAGCATATAACTTGTGTTCTCTAAGCTTTTGCAAGACCAACCTTAGATGTTCAGCGTGCTCTTCTTCCATTTTGGAGAATACCAATATATCATTGATAAATATCACCACAAACTTATCCAAAAACTCCATGAACACCTTATTCATCAAGTACATAAAGTATACAGGTGCATTGGTCAAACCAACAGACATAACAGTGTACTCATACAAACCATACCTCATAGGAAAAGTTGTCTTGGGTATGTCAGTTGCACGAATCTTCAACTGATGATAACCAGAACAAAGATCAATCTTAGAGAAAACACAAGCACCTCTCAACTGATCAAACAAGTCATCAATTCTAGGTAGCGGGTGCTTGTTGTTGATAGTAACCTCATTTAGTGACTGATAATCAACACACATTCTCTAGGTACCATCCTTCTTGTCAACAAATATAACCGGTGCTCCCCAAGGAGATGAACTAGGATGAATAAAACCTTTCTCCTATAACTCCTTTATTTGTTTCTTAAGTTCCTCTAGTTCATTAACCCCCATTCTATATGGACGCTTAGCTGTAGGTGCAGTTCTAGGTAATAATTCAATAATAAACTCACTATCGCGGTTAGGTGGCATACCTGGCAAGTCATCGGGGAACACATCTAGAAACTCATCCACTACTGGGTCCTCCTTGTTGATGCGATCATCAAGCTGGTTCACTGTGGCTGTCGGCTATGCTTGTACTACAACATCGACACTAATTCTATCCCCATTCGGTGCGGTCACAACAACTACCTTCTCTTGACACTGAATGACTGCTCGGTTTTGCTTCATCCAGTCCATACCTAGAATCACATCAATGCTAGATGTTCTCAATACAATGGGGCTCACTTTGAACTCTACCCCCCTTAAGGATAGACTAGTTGGAAGACAATGATAAGAGGCTTGCATACTATCTCCTGGTGAGTTTACTAATATGGGATTTTGCATGGCACATAAGGGTATGCTATGCGTTCCAACAAATGTTTGTGATATGAAAGAATGCAAAGCTCCATAATAAAAAAGAACAGTGGCAGGAGTGGAATTAACATCGAACGTACCGAGCATGACTTCTGGTTCCACAAGCATCGTCTCTGTAGACACATGATTCACCTTTCCTGTGTTGGGTGCTAGTTTCTGACACGTTCCTTTTGGATTACTATGCTGACCCTAGGGTGTTAGCTGATTCTGCTTTCTAGGGCAATAGTTAGCATAATGCCCAACTTCTCCACAACGATAGCATACATTGGGGGTGCTAGGTGCACTGGTCTTCATGGGAGTGTTGTTAGGCGTTCCCTGTCGTGATGTCTGCTTGCCACTCTACTGCTAGGGGCATTGATTGCCATTCTGCTACTGGTACGGTGGACACTACTGGTTCGGGTTGTGATTCCACTGATTGGGTGGTCCCTAGTACCTCTACTAGAAGCCTTGCCAAGGGTTGGTGCACAGATGAGTATTGCTTCTAGAGGCCTATCCCTAAAGTCTCCTCTTCTTAGACTCCATCTCTTTGTGCTTATTGTCAATAACAATGGCGCAATTCACCAGCGTCTGAAAATTGGGGTATGTATTGGACATAAGCTGGAGTTGCAGACCATCATACAAACCCTTGAGAAAGTAGCGTTGCTTATCAGCATCATCAGCCACCTCATTTGGAGCATAACGTGACAACTGAGCAAATTTGTCATGATACTCAGCTATGGACATAGATCCCTATTTCAGAGCTCTGAATTCCTCCTGCTTGAGCTCTATCAATCCTTTAGGTATGTGGTAGGATCTAAAATTCTCTCTAAATTCTTGCTAGGTGACAGGAGGAGCATTAGTGGGACGTCCATACTCAAATGCCTCCCACCAGTCTTGAGCTTCTCCCTGGAGTTGTCCTGACACGTACAACACCTTCTGCTGGTCGTCGCACTATGCTATGTTGAGTTGTTTTTCCACTGCACGAAGCCAATCATATGCTTCCAGTGGACCAGTGGCATAAGAAAACACCAAGGGGTGGCCTTTCAAGAATTCACCACGCTTGTCACGCGGTGCTCCACCAATTGGTTGATTCTGTAGATTCTGCACCAGAGCTTGTATAAGTTGTGTCTGCACTGCCAGAAGCTGCTCAACAGTCGATGGCGGTGGTGGTGGTGGATGTGGGGGAACACCTCCATGAACTTGGCCTCTTCCTCTTCCAGACATCTGACATCCAACATAAATATTCAAAATTTAGAGATTTCCAAGTTATATGCACGTATAGGGATATAGAATACATTTTGAAAATTTTCTGGACTTGTTCCAACATCAGCAGCTCGGTAAAATAGTCACATCTCGAGTTACAGATATCCAAAATAGGCATGCTATACATGGTTGGAAAGCTTAAGAAATTATATACAACTTTTATTTAGACCACATGCCCAGATTCTGTTGTTAGTTTACTAAAAAATAGAACAAAACTGAAACTATTCTAGATTCTAGACTGCATAGAAACTTCAAATTAAAACAGCTATATCGTACAAAACAAATCCGATATAGGGGTGATTCTAGAGGCATTAAAAAGATAATTAAGTCTAGTTACTCCCATACAAATTTCATAATTTTTGGTCAAGTAGATTTAGATTGGCATTGAGATAAGGGCAGACTACTCTGAAAAACAGATCCGAGAGAACATGATGTACCAAACCCAACTATTTATTTATTGACTCAAACTTTAATATTCTTAACTATGGAACTTGCGGACCTACCCACAAAGTTCCAGCACTCATTACAAAAATCCAACTCACACATAAACATAATAATAAATCAACTAGGCACACCAAAATTCACACCGCACTACTAGACTCAACTTGACTCAATTTGACCCGTGCTACTAATGTCTTATTACATAAAAAGGAACTCCAACACCTATGGGCGAAATTCTTGGGGAAGCTCCTTATAGATCCTTGGTAGGTTGAGGCACACCCTTTGCTTGTCTATCACTTGTCGATATCTCTTAAGGGTCGCCTCCTGTGCCTTCAACTGATCTTCCAGCCGTCGATTCTTGTCTACTAATTCATAGGCATAGTGCACCATCACTTGAGTAGTGGGATCCGTGCCTTCAGGGTCCATTATTTCCCATTCCAATTTAGGGTGTTGGTGAGGGAGGAATTGATATTGATCTTCCTTCATATCATCAAAGCGACGACCATAGAGACCCATGCAGGCTACAACGGCTGCATCTTCTATGCCATCTTCCATTGTGGCACGACGAGCATGATGTGAATAGCTTGTGTCTAGCTGGTATGCTTCCTTCTCTTCATCCCTGATGGAGATGCACACCCGAGTCTTCCAATAAGTGTCCTCTAGAGGGTGTGTATGTTCTTTGTAGACATACTCCACAGCTGCATCCCAATCAACGTAGTAGGTCTGAAGAAACCCCATAAGTCGGTGGTGTGAAATGGAGGATTCACACCCTGGCTTGTATCGGATCTTTGTAGTCCATCCCATGGCAGGGGTAGGCTGATCTTCTAGAATGGCGTCCTCCTCCCCATCATCAGACACTATGACGACCTCCACTTCCTTGGGTTCTTCTTCTTCGGGCTCTTCCTGGAATGGCTCAAGCATAGGTGTAGGTGCTGGTGAGTCAACTTCTTGCTCATGGGGTTCCTCCTCCTCACGTGGCTCCATGGACTCATTCAAGCCACGAGGCGGGTAGTAGCCTTTGGTCCTGATGTGAGCGGTCTTATTGGCATGAGGCATCTATAGAATGACATTTAGTTAAATTAGAAGCAATAATTTTCATAACAGAGTGAGGCAAAAGAAGCATAAAATTTAGCAAATAACAAGGGTGAGATGGAAAGCATGACATGAGTGAAGCAAAAGAAGCTAAAATGACCATTGCTAAGTAGGCTTGCGTCCTATAGTCAACACGGCACTGATACCAATCTGTCACACCCAATTTTAAGGATAAAATGGGATGCAAAATCTTATGTGCGTCCAAAGATCAGTCACACACATAAGCCGACAAATTATAAATAGTATCATCACAAGTGTTTATTATATCACGAATAATAAGACATAGACTTCACATAAATGTAGCGGAAGTATAAAGAAAAATCTCTCATGGAAGCTCCATATCACAGGGACGTCAACTGGTTGACCATAAGTCTAGTAATCCTCAAGAAAGTCATCATTACCATAGCCATCTGTTATCCATCTGGGATTTTTATCCAAATAATGAAAATAAACAAGCGTAAGTATGTGTCGCACTCAACAAGTGTAACATGGGGTTCATGAGGCTCAAAAGGCTTGACATAGGTTTAACAGCACTTAGCTTTTAGTTGTCATGATTTTAGCTTAAGAGTAGCAATAAGTTGTTTCAATCCCAAAGTAAGACACATGATCAATGTAAACATCAATAATGAATAGCATAAATAGATAATTCTTAGTGATCATCTATTCCGTAAATATTCCAAGGCTGCTCATGACCGTGAGCACGATTGATATACTAGTTTTACACTCTGCAGAGGTTGTACACTTTCATTGTGAGTCATGATACCCATATGCCCAGGTTAATTACTCCTAAAACACTTCCAAGGTGAGCAGGCAGGGGTCACTATGAAGCCTTTCAAAGGTTCATCTAACAAGTTAGGGCCATTAGATTCACTTGGCAAACAAATATAGGAACCCCCCTGTCGACTGGCATAATTCCATCACGGCTATACACATAAGAGTTGAGGTTGTCCTATACCCGATTCGTCAAGCCATTCTTATGCCAATAAAGGTAACCTCTAACAAGCTAGAAAAGGTCCTCATACTGAGCTAAAGCTAGAGCCATGTAGCCCTCACATCTATATTGTAAGTCCCGGATGATCACTTACAGATAAGTCCTTAGGGAGAGGAATTTGAAGCATTTAGAAAGTAGCTAAATACTCCAGCCCCTTGTTTCCAAGTTGCTAAAAAGTCATATTTTAATGTTTATTGCATATAACATTAGTCAAGTTACAAGATCATGGTTTCATTGAGCACTAGCAAAGCTACCCAATGCATATCCCATAGGAGACAAGGTATAAGTTCAGTTCTAGGGAATCCCTATCAAGGTGACACATGCAACATGAATTAAATGTATTAAAGTTGATAGGAAACAAGGATAATCCCATGCTATACTTGCCTTGAACAAAGTGCTCCTACTATTCCTGCTCATCGACGTAGTACTCTTGATCACCCACGAATTGCTCACCTTCTATACTCGATAACCACAGCAACATACAAGCATCCAGAAGCAATCATGTAAAGCAAACAAAGGCTATAGATAGTACATCAATCAGCATAAAATGCTAATGAAAAGTTTATAAAATGAATCTACGTCTCGCTAAGATCACACAGACACGAAGATCACAAAATTCAGAGCTAAAACAAAGAAGTTATGAATTAAACAAGGTTTCCTTTAATAAAATAGTAGATTAAATCTAACCTCGAATTTTAAAAGTTGAAAACATACCTAACAGTAGTATGAACATGTAGATTATGGAATTATGAACCTAACGCAAGTTGAATGGATCAAATCGGAGTTAAAATGGAGAAGATATGGCCTAATGAAGATAGTGGCAGTTTTGTAAATAGATGAAACTTAATTTCTGAATTTAAAATAATTAAAACCTGATTTTAAATTTGCCTAAGGACTGCGGATACAATTTAAAGAAAAGGTAGGGGCTCTTTAGAATAAATGCAGAGACGGCGGGTTTAGATCTAAATAATTATAAAGGCCTTTTTGCAAAACGACAGGCAAAGGGGTATCTTTGAATCTGGGACGTTGATCACGTGATGGATGGCTGTGATTAAATGGGTGGGAGGGAGAGAGAGAGAGAGAGAGAGAGAGAGAGAGCGCACCCACCGAGGAAGAAAACGGCGCGGTGGCGGCCATGAACAGCAGCGAGGAAGCTCACCGACGACATTGATTTAGGCCCTATGGAACACCACAAAGCAAAGCGAGGGCACAGGGAGAGAGAGGAGATCAAGGCGAACTCACCAACACCAAAAGCAAGGACAGGGATGGACAGATGACGCGTGATGGCTGCTCGACTCGATGGCAGTGACGGCGCTAGGGCCATGGTTTTGCTGTGGCTCAAGTGAGGGCGGCGGCTTGCTCTAGGATTAGGAGGAAGCGGTGTGTGCAAGGGCTGCTATTTATGGGCGGCTTCGGCATGCGGGTCACGCCAGGACGCGGCGTAGAGGAGAACTCAGCGATGATGGTGGTCGTGACTGACCCGGTCTCGCACAGGGAGGAAGAAGAAGATGACTAATCAGTGGGGTCCACCTATCAGCGTCAGTGGGAGAGAGGAATGGCGCGGACGCACTGTCGAGTGGGCCACGGGCGAAGCTGGGCCGAGAGAGGAAGTGGGAGAGCACTAGGCCGGGAGCAGTAGGCCCATGCGAGGGAGTGAGGGAGAGGAGAAGGCGGGTTGCGCCATGGGCCAGTAGGCCGAATAGAGGGAGAGGGGAATAAAACTCTTTTTTCTATTTTTTTGAACATCATTTCAACTCCAATTTAAACTCAAATTCAATTCTTTTGCAAATTTCAACCAAACCCAAGCATCACAAATAAAATATGCAGCAGCATGTATGCACATACATGTATGTAGACCCATATTTGATTTTAATTTTAACAAAGTTATTATTTCTCTAACTTTAAATGCCCACAAAAATGCATAATAAATCAAATTCTCGTATTTCAAAATAATGAAATTTTTAGGGTGTTACAATGCCATAGAAAGGAGTACTCTTAGTAATTTATCATTATCATTGATCAAACTCATCATATATATATATATATATCTTATCCTATGACTTACCCCTGTTATGAGTAGAATATTGGTTATGGTTTACTTCTCCTTTCATAGTATAAGTTATCAATACATGTTCATGTTAGATCTTCCCTGTGGTAAAAATATAAATAACGATACTTGGAATACTATCGGGTAAAATGCTACAATGGTATATTATATGTGCGCTTGCAGATCCTTTTCATTCATATATTTATTTATTCATCCTAGTCACATAATTAATAAAGAACTACATAGTATTATTCTAGTAGTAATGCTATGTAGTACCAACAAGTATCTCTGATATCATCACTAGGGATGACAACCTAGTAAAATTAGGAGATATAGGCTTATAATAAGTGGCTATTTAAAAACAAGTGACACGTTAATAAATACCAACAAGCATTTATGGCATTGTTGCTAGGGACTAGATTTAAAACTCTGTTCTTAGTAGCGACGCTAAGAAATGTCAACAATTATGAATATCGATAAGATTTGTAGTTTCTAGATCTTCCGGTTTGCCCCAGAATTTTACCTTTGTCAAACGAAGGATCAGTAGCTGCCAGCTGAGCTATTTGTGATTCTATCATTTTTATTAAAGCTATGCTAGTTCTTAATGGTAGAAACAAAGCTATCCATTTTGTTATTTATGTTCTCTAGAATTTTACCATTGGTAGCTACCTTTCTAGATAATCCCTCCATAAGTTTGGATTGGCTAGCAACTAATTCTCTAAAGGGTGGTTGATTGAAATTATTAAAACTATTACCTTGATAGTTACCTTGGTAGTTTGGTCTCTGTTGCTGATTCCTTCCTTGATTCTACCGAGGGCGAAAGTAGTAGTTGTTGTTGATAAAGTTCACATCCTCATGGGTTTCGAGACAGTTGCTCCCTAAATGCTTAGTGTTTCCACACACTTCACATGTCATGAGAGAATCATGAATGTGCATGACTTCTTGCTTCTCATTGGCTCAATCTTCAAGCTTCTTCATCAGTAGGTCCATCTTAGCAGACAACATGTCTTCCTCTTTGAGTTGATGCATACCTCCACCTCTCTTGTGGGTTTGAAGATGTTCTTCATTCCAACCTTGGTTGGACGCCATCTTCTCCTCAGGAGCTATTACAGCTGGTATGGTGAGTGAAAGGAATGCACCTCCAGCAGCAGCCATAGTCTCATGGGTACTATTGATCAACCCATGGTAGAAAGTCAGCATGAGTAGCCAATTCTTCATCCCATGATGAGGACATTCTGTAATGTAATCTTGAAAGCGTTCCCATGCCTCAGGGACAGATTCATCATGTTGTTGCTGAAAGCTTGAGATTTTCCTATGCAGAGCATTGGTCTTGCCTATGGGAAAGAACTTTGCTAGAAAGGTAGTGGAGCAGTTATGCCATGCAGTATTTCTATCTTTGTTAGTGTAGAACCATTGCTTTGCCTTCCCCAAGAGTGAGAATGGAAAGAGACAAAGTAATATGTTATCTTGGGTTACTCCTTTGATGGTGAAAGTGTTATAGATCTCCAGGAAGTATTAGAGATGTGCACTCGCATCTTCACGTGCCTTTCCACAAAACTAGCTTGCTTGCACCATGTTGATGAGGGCTAGCTTGAGCTCGAATCCATTATCTCCAACATTGACTGTCGGTCCAGTATGGATGTTGGTCGTACTTGGAGCAGATAATTCATGGAGAGTCCTGTTGGCCATAGCTTCAAATTCAGGTGTTAAGCTTTGCCTTATATGGTTGTCTTCTGACTTTAAAGCTATAACTTTCTTGAGTTTAGCTCTAGTCCTCCTAATTAATGCTTCTAGATCTTCAACATAGTTTGTCAAAAGGTCAAAACCGGTCATACATTACCCTGCATAAGATACACAAGTAGACAAAACAAGGGTAAGCCTATTTGAGCAGAGGTCAGTGGTTATCTTCGATCACATCAATAAGTATAAGTTTATCAAAACTTCCTTTGCCTAGCTACCTTCCCCGACAATGGCGCCAGAAATGCTTGTTGACATTTCTTAGCATTGCTACTCAGAACAGAGTTTTAAATCTAGTCTCCAGTGCCAGCGCCAGAAATGATTGTTGGTATTTATTATCTTGTCACTTGTTTTAATAGCCACCTATTGCTTACCTACATCTCCTAACATTACTTTACTAGGTTGTCATCCCTAGTGATGATGCCATAGGTGCTTGTTGGTATTACCTAGCATTACGACAAGAGTGATACTCAGTAGTTCTTCACTATTTTATGTGACTAGAAAGAATAGATATAAATATATGAAAGGAATCTGCAAGCCCATAGATAATTATACCATTGTAGAACTTCACCAGAGAGTATTCTAGGTATTGTTATTTATATTTTTACCATAGGGAAGGTCTAGCATGGACATGTATTGATAACTTATACTATTGATGGAGAAATAAACCATAACCCATGTTCTACTCATAATAGGGGTAAGTCATAGGATAAGATATATATATATATATATATATATATGATAAGTATTGATTAATGATAATGATAAATCACTCAGAGTACTCATTTCTATGGCATTAGCATGGTCAGGTAGAATATTAGAGGAATAATTCCTAAGTTATTCTTAATTACAAGTCAAAGTATACAATGATTAGTGCAATTATACCTAGTAGTCATTGCTAAGATCATCTTCATATCTACACATAAGGGATATTACTAAGGTAGATTAAGAACAGAGCTTGTTCTTCCTTCTTAACCGGACCCTACGTGGGCTTATATTCGGGGAGTGGATTACAAAGGACTCAACGGGAGTGTCACATTCGAGATCTACCACATTACCTAGAAGATAAGGTGTATCATTAGGTAAACAACGTATAAGCACCATGCTTACACAATGTCGACCTCTCACCCATGGATCCTTAGAGTGAGCGCTATACAAACTTATGCATGAACATGATGATAATCCAACTATACTAAGCATATAATCAAAGTAGACGATGAACATTATAACAAAGACCATGAATAAGATGAATACTAATATGGTCATAACAATTTTATCTAGCATATAAAAATAATGGATGTACAAAAGAGAGGGGGTACAAAGATTATACCAAACCACACTCTTGACAAGATCGATAATCCAAGCGAAGCCTGCTTGCCTCCCTTTAGACCTAGCCTAACTAGCTATGCCCAAGCATATGGTGGAGCTCTAAGGATGATTAGGGTTTATGTCTTCTCAAATGACTTGATGACTGCAGTTATTCCTGGGGGTGGCAGGGGCTGATATATATAGGTCGGAGCATCCAACATGAGCCCTTGGATCAAACCGACTTAAAGGATGGTGTAGATGCAACCTAGGAGGTGGTGGAGAACCGACATTCGAAGGAGGGGCTAACATGTGGGCCTAGGGGGTCGAGCGGCCTGCAGGTGGGGCTAGGCAGCCTCTGCCTGTCTGCCTCGGGGTGGAGTCCTCTCGAGTTTTCTAGAGTCTTTTGGTATCCGTTTCACTCTAGATAAATGCGATTAAATCTGACATGTAGGTCCACCTTGATGGATTTTTGAATAAACCCTGCAGAAAATACAGATTCACCATAACTCATGGAATTTGTTAGTTTAAACCCCTAGACCTTCGTTGGTGATTATATTTATGTCCTTATACATGTTATATTGATAGTTTATAATGGTTGTTAACTACCGTCAACAATGATACAATGAACAACAAAGAACAAAGAGGCAGATCATCCAATGAAGAGGGTCTAGTGTTAGTGACTGAAGACCCAAAGGCCTTCGAGGTGGTGACTCTCCATTCTTGCTATAGAGCTATGTTGTATCAGTGTGCAAGGGACGAGGAGACCATATGGGGAAGCTTTGTGGTGTACACAGCATCAAGGTGACCAAAAGAGTCGAGTGGTAGTGATTAGGCTCCATGACTCATAGCCCTAGCCTTTGGTTGGTGGATGCCTTGTGTTGCAAATCCAACACCATCTTTGGAAGAGACTTGGTGACTAGGAGTGTACCTCGGTGGAGCTCCAATATGTACTACCGATTGTGATTTGGTAACTGATACCATAGTGTAGGGACTGTGACACCTAATAGGGGGTGAATTAGGCAACTTAAAAACTACTTCTAACTAAGGCCTCTAATTTTCTCCTATGCAAAACCTATGCAATAAATAAACTATCTAAATGTGAAACTAAAATTATGCAACCTAGGTTCAATCCAATCAACTAGCCTATCAACTAAGTTAGGAAGGTAAAGCACACAACCAAGGTGCACAATGTAAATGCGGAAACTTAATTGAGATAGAGATGCAAACTTCCATTGATGACTCTAGTATTTTTACCGAGCTATCGAGAAGCACACAAGTTTCCCCCTAGTCCATGTTGGAGCCCCTTACAAAGATGCCCTCACAAGGGCCAAGCTCTCGGTCAGGTAACTCTGTGGATAGCCCCAATTGGTTTTTCTTATGCTCATGTAGAATATTCCAAAGCGCATAGAATATCGTTGTAGCATTTCACCTATGAGTATTCTAGGGTATCATATTTATCCTCAGGGAAGCAATGGTTAAAGAATATGATAGCTAACCATGATGGATCCACTAACTAATATACCAACTAAACATAAGTAATTAGTCATACATATAAGTTTTGATGGTTTTATTAGATACTTTGTTCTTCACATATATGGATAATATGTCTAGGGATGGCAATGAGCACAAATTACCTATGTGCCCCAAGTAGAAACCCAAAAGGAGTGGGTACGGGTCTAACTTTGTACCCAAAGGTGTGTATGCAGGCATGCAGTTGGATTCACAGATAAAAGTCATAGATACCCATGAGTCATGACTACAAAAAGTTTAATCACCGCCATGGCTTTCACCAATGGTTTTGAGACAACCAGCGGTGGTGCATATCACCGCTGGCCCATGGGGTGGAAGGTCCTTTCTAGTCAAAAACTAGTGGTGATGGACATTTTCGCCATGGGCCCGATGTATGATTCGACGGTCAACAAATTGAAGGGCTTCGCCACCGTATCATACGCTGAACTGTTGGTAGAACACTTATCACTACTAGGCCATTGATGCGATGCACAATGCGCAGAGGAAGCATTAGAGATAACAAGTTTTCATTGTCGATGCCAAGATGGATGGGCCTTACACCATAAGATTTGGCGGTGACCCTTATCTAACACCGTCGGTTGATCATATGGTCCGACGGTGGAAATCATAATAATTAAAGATGTCTTCCCACCCTTTCATGTCAGCAATGATAAGAATGTTTTACCACCATTTCATTCGGACACTGAATACCATAGTCTGCTATCCAACAATAAAACTAGGTATCACCACCAACTATCTAGTTAACTCGGCGTTGATAAATAGCTACAAGAGCAATGAAAACCCTATTTCCCTCCTATTCTTCTTCACTCGGTTAGCTTTTCTTCAGCCGCGGCTCCCCCCACCATTTTTGGCGACCACCATGCTAGTGAAGGCTATTCATTTTCGAAGGATGTTCTATATTGGGTGGTATGTAATTAACAATCCTTTTTGTGTAGCTACCTTAGTTCGATCATGTGGTTAAATTGTGACCAAAAATCATCCTTCTTCATTTTAGAGTGCTTCTTGATTTCGGAGGCCACTTCTCTAATTCTTGATTGTTGCGCGCACACCAAATTACCTTATAGTCAGTATGTATCCTATAGTTTTGATTATATTAAAATGAATGACACATTCACGTATGTCAATCACTAAAGTAGCATTGTGTTAATCACAGATGGATCGTGTGGATGGAATACTTGCTGCCCCGTTCATGGAAGGTATTGACTCTTTTATGAATGCGGCCCCTGTGGTTAAATTGTGACCTAAAATCATGCTTCTTCCTAAGGGAGTGGTTTTTTATTTCTTTTAATTGTTGATTGTTGTGTGCACACCATATTACCCTATGGTACGGTCAGTATGTATCCTCTAGTTTGCTTGTATTAAATTGAATGGCTATAGTTGACCTATGTCACTAAATTGTGTTATTCACAGATGGATCATGGATGGATGTACTTAGAAACTATGATTGCCATGTTCATGGAAGGCATTGACTCTTTTGTGAAAGCTGCCAAGGCATATGCAGGAAATAATGTTCGGAGTAGTAAAGGATCCTTACACTACCCATGTGTTGATTGCAAGGGTGAAAAGGCATTTAGGATCCACGACATCGAGCAGATACGATATCATCTGCTAAGTAGGGGTTTCATGAAAGGTTTATGCTTTTCTTGAGACTTAGATTTATACTCCCCTTTCTTCCTTCATGTAGGAGTCTCTCTATTGGATGCCCTATCAAAAGATCAAACTTTGAAATATCGAAAACATAAAAACTAAGATACACCTTGGTTTCATCTACTTTGACAAGGATGAGGTGAAGAATTCCTTCATTAGGAAGGATTTGCCCTGAGAGACTTATTAAGAATTTGGTTGTTGGAGTTAAGTGCATATTTTTAGGAAGGGTAATGCAAAAGATTTAGACATAAAATTTACTACTACAACAGAATTATAAAAAAGCATCGAAGGAGGTTTTATGAATCTGACAATGAATGGATGTAGAGGGAGAATCTAAACGAATAACTTTAGGAGAAAGCTTGGATTCTCCCAACCACTCATTGCTTACGATTGTTGTTAACTCTTTCATAGTCTTTTTAATGAACTTCTCTTTGGTTGGGTCAGGAAGATGCTGGTTAGGTGCTGATGGTGCCAAAGATTTCCTTATTGCATAATAATTCGAGGTGTTTCTATAGTCAAAGAAAAGATCTTCCTCGAATTCAAACATATTTTCCAAAGGCGGAATTTCTTCCTCCTTTAGTGGTTTAGAAACTTGGAGGATAGTTGAGGCTTCAAGTGGAGTAGCTAAAGGTTAAGCTAAACTATCTCAGGTTCTTAGGAGTTTTCTCAACTACATTTTTTGGGATATCATGAATGCTGGTGTAGGGAGTATTATCTAGGATTTTTCTATGGATTTTTCTCCATTTACTAGCAGAACAATGTAAGAAAGCACCTCTAGAAGCTGTATCAAGAAACTGTGCGGTCTCCCAACTAAGACCCATATAAAAGTGTTGTAAAAGCATAGGGTCTTGAATGGCAAGGTCAGGGCCTAAATTGACTAGGTCATGAAAGCACGCCCACGCCGCACCAAGAGATTCTTTTTCTTTTTGTTTAAAAGACAGAACCTCTATTCGAAGGCTAACCACTCTAGAGATGTAAAAGAAAGACAAGAAAAGCTAGAGCATAAGACTTCCCAATCTCCTTGTACACTCCCTATGGTTTGGGTATAACAGTGTTTAGCTGTTTCCTTCAAAGAGAACAGAAATAGCTTCCACTTTAAAGTTTCATGTGACATGCCTGTGATATGTAGGCATGCACAAGTTTGCTCAAACTCTCATAGGTGGGTATATGGGTTTTCATCGCCTTCTCCTAGGAACAATTGTTCCTAGACCATATTTAGTAAACATGAATGCAACTCATAGCTAGGTGTAAGGACAGGTTTTGAAGATTCCAGTGGCTCTATTGGGTGCCCATGGGAGCAGCGAATTGATTAATAAGCATGATGTTATCCATGCTTAAAAAGAAATAAAATAAAATAAAATAAAATATACAAGGACAAACCTGGTTCGACGAAATCACAGCAACCATCTCCCCGGCAATGGTGCTAGAAAACTTGTTGACACCTGTGGTAACATAGAGACAAAATCCACAAGCGCACAGGTATCGAAGTAGTTTTGACCCGGAGTATTTTCGAGTATCGTATCCATGGGGAAACGTATGTGTTGTCTAAACACTAGTTCATCTAGGGATAGCAATCATGGTATAGGTATGAGTAGAGAGGATTCATATAGTTATGACCCTATGCAAAACAAGGCTTATGATTCTAGTGTTCACTTTGGGACACCGCTTAGACGGTAAAGCACCGCTAATAGATAACTCTACTAACGCGACTATGGTTCTACTAATTTAAGAACCTACTCAATTCAAAGTGGACTATAGAGGATAGATGGGACTATCACCACCCACTACTACCACACAACTAGGGAGCAAGGAGTAAACATAGGTAGCCGATAGCCTAAGCACTACTCTTATGCTAATGATTACTACTCTAATCTAGCTAGCAAAAGAACTATGAACCCATGAACAAAAGAGCACAATACTTATTTTAAATAGAAATCAGCTACTAGAAGTATCTCAGATGCATACTTGGATAAGCCTGGATTCACCAAGGTACAAGCCGTAGAGGTAGCACTGATAAGCCGGTACTTTCTCCATACTCTTCCCTCACTCTGTAACTCACTATTTTCTAGGTACAATAAGAGTAGAGCCTACTAGAGGACTAATCTCTCTTGAATGCGATCATCTAATCCTAAGATGAGGATGCCTTAGGAGGGTATGGGTGGCCTTATATAGGGGGAACTAGGAGTCCATCATCAAATCAAAGCCCTTGGATCAAACTGACCTTAAGCAATGGTGTAAGATTGATCCATAGAGGTGGTGGAGAACCGACATTGAAGTGGAGGCTGACCTATGGGTCCCATAGGCTGGCCAGCCTATAGGTGGAGCAACCCCTCATGCTCTATCGCGGTGGTTTGCCTTCTGGAGTGTTCTGGAGTCTTCCCAAGTTGGTTTCGTTGTGGATAAACATGATTTAATCTGACGACTGGGTCCACCTTGCTCATTTTCTAAATAAATCCTCCTACAAACATAGATTGACTTGAACTCATGGAATTTGTCAGTATAAACCCCAAAACCTATGTTGGTGACCCTTTTCTTGCATTTGTACTAGTTACATTGATGGTTTATGATGAGTGTTAACTACCATCAACATATGGTATGCATACTGTAGATTTCAAGCATCTTGCCTACCTGGATGAGCCTTTCATTTTTGTGAAAGATGTAGTCCAAGTATTCTATGGAAAAACATTTGAGGCAGTGGGCACGTGGTGCTTCAAGGTAAAAGGAAGATCGTCGGTGTCAAAGATACAAACAAGGAAGAAGGGACATTTGAGTTGGATAAAAAAATGTACCTATAGTACGCGAGAAGCAGCGGTGGAGGGCCACTGGCCTGCTCTTGGTCTAGATGTGGATCTCACACAATGGTGGCTCTCAAGACATGCCTGCTCTTGGTCCAGATATGGATCTCCACCTATTTGTGGAGGGCGACGAACCATCGTACGTGAGAAGCGATCATAACAAAGCCACCATCGTCAAGTAAATGTACCTAATTGTGAATGTAACATTTGAGTTGGATAAAAAATGTAACTATAGTTTGAAACATTTTAGTTTTAAACAATTATGTGTGCAATTTGATCACATGTCACTAGTTCTCACATGGTTTAGTCAATATGCGTATCATACGGTGTACATGTGCTGAATGTTTTGATGCCACTGGCTCTCGCAGTAACTAACATGCACACTTATGCATACAGTATCATATGGTGTGCATGTGCCCACGTGGCTACCGCTTTTCTTCCCGCTTCGTCGCAACGCATCCTATCACTTGGAATTCCAATGCAGTTAATCTTGGATTAAATTCATGCGTAGGCCGGAGAGCCCAGCGTGCATGGTTCTCCTAGCTATAAATTCACGGATGAGGTGAAGAGAGTGAAGCAACCATCCTTCCCTATCCTGCTATGATACTCATTTGTCCTCCCTCAGCCCTAAGTGAGTTCCACCCTTGACCAGAGCGATGGATCCTATGAAGCGCCTGATGGATGACCCTTCGGAGGGTAGCAGGCATCCACTGCATCTCTGCCCTTGCTTGCGGTGCCTTGGGTAAGGAGGCCTGAGCTTTGCTATCGAGATCATCATTCCATGTTGACCGCTTTGAGTTTTCAGGGCCACTTCGCATGCTGCGACACTAGAGGTTGGTTGGCCTTTCAGTGTCACCCAACCCACGGATGCAAATGACCCTTATCCAAAGCAAAGCAAGTGATGAGGATCATTGGAATGCCATATTTCCTAGACCCGTAGATTGTATATAGGGTATAAGATATTAATGAAAGATTTATTGTTGAATGTTGGACAAAGTTCTAGTTTATTTCATACTTAATCTATCATTTTTCTAGTTACAATCGGGTAGAATGAGTGACAATTTACATGTGCACAATAGATCAGATGACACTGGTTTTCACAGTATCTAATGGTGATCGGTCTAGGTAAACAGCCATATCAAATGGTGAACATATGTGCTATTAGATCAAACAGCACGTGTTATCATAGTGGGTCCGATGGCGTATGAAACTATGCACATGTGCGCCATTAGGTCCGATGGCACTGGTTCTCATAGTAACTAACGTGCACACTTATGCGTATCATACGGTGTGCATATAGGCGTTCTTTGATCCGCCAGATATAACGCATTGTTTCCAAGAAAATAAAACTTAAAAGGACAACCATTGTACATATAGTCTAGTAAGTCGTCTTAAGTTATTATGGTGTAGTACAAATAAACTTGAAACAAAACTACAGAAAAGCAAAAGCAACAAAAAATCAAAAGCTAACTAATTCACTCACACATGTAAAGAGTGAATTAGAAGTTTCTTATTCCAATTTCCCTTTGGAACAAAACAAATTCATGGCAAAGCCAAGAGTCCTCGCTGCAATATACAACCATTTCTTCCCATTCGTCTACAATGCCGTAGATACTGCCTATGCACAGAAGATAGACGTGCACCTGTGCCGGCGGCAGCGGCGACAACTTGCCCCATGTCGTTTCATGGATCACCTTGGTGGCCGCCTCGCGGTGGCACAACAGAGACCCCTTATTCTTTAGCCACCTACTCGTTGGCCTGCCACCACCGCCCACCGCCACCGCCCGTGATTCTTCCTCACCCTCGACCCATCTTATGTATCGCCTCACAGTGTCGTTGTCATTGGCATCGCCTTTGTGCCCATAGAGCAATAGGGTGACCAGATAGGCTGCCACACTATGCCCACCATCAGCAGTGCAGGCGAGATTGTCAAGGCATGGCTAGGGCTGTGGTTTTCCCCAAATGCGATTGGTATCCCGGTGAGGAAGCAAGCCTCCGAGTTGCCAAGTTGGGTCAGGCTAGCAAGGAGGGTGTAGTAGTTGTCTAGATTGTTCCACAACCTCGCCCCACATCTGCACCGGTCTAGTGCCATGTGCAGACCGATGGTGGGGTTGCTGCAAATGCGGCGCATGGACAAGTAGGTCGCCCATAGGCTGCGGAGGTCGTCCATTGGCTACTCCAAAGTCACGGCGAGGTGGCCAACGATCTCAATAGCTAGCTCAGTAGGGAGCACCAACAGCGACATGGGGTGCAGCCTCACCATCATGAGGGTTGTGGATGGAGATACGACGTGTGGACGGTGGCAAGCCAGAGGGCTAGAGAGGCAAAGCGGCACGGTTGACGTACGTTGATTGAGGAGGAGGTGGGGAAGGCGTTCGAGTAGGGGATATAGTAGGACTTCTTTAAATACCCTCTATGAACTGGCCTAGGAACTCGCAATGACGATACGGTTTAGATTATCGGGTCGGTGGGCAACTGGGTGGACGAGACCATTCAGACAAGCCACATGGTGTAGTCAATTTTCTCCATCCAACTTCCAATACCATTCTAGGAGAAGTGTGCTCCACTAAGATCGTGGGAGATGTGGCCTCACCTTAACTCCTACTCTTGCTCGGTGCAATCATTTCTAAACTCATTACACTTACCACCTAGACACCCTAGCTATAAAAAATGTATTTGTAGTTTGAAACATTTTAGTTTGATAAACAATTATGCGTGCAATTAGATCATATGACACTGGTTTCCACAGTATCTAACGGTGATCAGTCTAAACAGCCATCTCAAATGGTCTAGGCAAAGCAACACATAGAAACCTTTGGACAATGGTTAAAGGGCAAATTAAGGGGTCAACAAATGACTTTATTGTTGAATGTTTATTCTATAGTTTCATAGGCATTTAATTTCATGACTCATAGATAGTTGGTAATCGTGCCTATTTAATGAAAACAAAATTCCCATCGAGACTGGCCTTTATAGATGAGTATAAAATGTGCAAGTGAATGTAAACCACCTCGTTTTCAATGGCCCATCATCTTCACCGCATCGTGCTCATAACCCACATGGGTGACCACGCAAATCATAGATCTTGATGGTTCCTTCCTCGCTTGCGTCTTGAGGTGGGGCTATTTAAGCAAAGGTAAGACAAGCCTCTAAAGCGCACTCCGATCCCAACCTTCTTCATCCATTACCATTAGACAAACTAGAGAAACCCTTTAGTTCCTCCTATTCTCCTATCATCATGGCTACCCTAGTCCTCCATCGACTCTGGCGCCATTGGGAAAAGGCCTTCAAGATCAGCTTCCGCCATTGAAAGCCTAGTTTGATTTTAGATAATTGATGAAACCTACTTGGACTAATCCTTGCATCTAAGAGTGTGACTAGATAGGGTGGTCCAATCCAAGTGGTGCAGCAAGATGAAGTCCATGGAGGTGAAGATGGACATGAGATGATGGTGACCAAGCTCCAACTTGAAAAGAAGAAAGAGAAAAACAAAAACAAGTGTTGATCAAGGCAAAGGTATCAAATAGGTTTTCATTTTGGTGATCACGACACTATAGAGAGTGTGATCACATTTAGGGTCGATAGCCATACTGTAAAGAGGGGAAATCTTTGGCTAAGCAGTTATCGAGTGCCACTAGGTGACATTTAGGGACCTAGTGTGCTAACAATTGACCCTTGAAAAAAGTATTAAAAAATGCTAACGCATGGGCACATGAGTTGTACACATTGTGGTTATCAACTTGGAAGCAAGGGTGAAGTGTTTGAGAAGATAGAAAATGAGAAGGGGTCACTCACTCATGATCGAATGCTAGTCTCAGGATGACCGGACGCGTTCGGTGCATCTAGGTGGCGCAACACTTGGCCGAGAGGGCTAAGGACGGACCAGACACTAGACCTAACGTTGGGGCCACGTCCGTTTAGTTAACAGAGGCGCGTGAAGTATAGAGCAGTGAGGACTGGACTCTAGGGCGTGTCTGGTCACCTATGACCTAATGCGTCTGGTCATGAAAAATCCTCTCTAGAATGCTTACTGGAGTCAATCGAACTTCGCAGTAGGGCTAGCAAGGTCATGTCTAATCTTGGAGTGAAGTCTATGTGGGTGTGCATGAACGGACATGGTGATGGCACATCCAGTCACCTTTAGGCATGTCTGGTCATCACTTAACATTTTGCGTAGTTTGAATATGACCGTTGAGATCTAACATGTGAGATTCAAAGGAGCGACGCGTGGATGCCTAGGGCCGACCGGACGCTAAGCCTTACGATGAGCAACGTCTCTCTAAGCCTTGGGGGCTCTATAAATAGAAGTGGTTCACCTTGGGATCACTCTCTTCACATTTTCAATAGTGATACATCCTTGTGAGCCTAAGCAAACACCTCCCACTCATCTCCATCATTGACTCATCATCATAGTGAGATTGGGAGTGATTCCTAGTGCATTTGCTTGAGTGATTGCATCTAGTTGCACCTAGTGATCGTTGTGGCTACGGATTTCTTGTTACTCTTGGTGGTTGCTGCCACCTAGATGGCTTGGAGTGGCATATGAGCATTGGCAGGAGTTGGTGATTGTTTGTGGCCATCTCCCGGTGATTGTCAGGGGTCTTGTACCTTCCCTGGTGGAGAGGCAAAAGGTAACTCTAGTGGATTGCTTGTGTCATTGAGTTACCTCACTTGTGGGTAGGTTCTTGTGGTGCTCAAGTGTTGGGCTAGGTTTGTGAAACACCTATTAGCCGCCGAACCATCAAGTCTTGGTCAACACAATGGGGACTAGCATGCTGATAAGCACGTGAACCTCAGGAGAAAAATCTTGTGTCAAGTTATGATTGGAATTCTCCCATGATTCATTTGGTACTCTTTGATTGGTTCATCATCTCTTGCCATGGTGGTATAATCACCCTACTCACTCTCTTGTATTTACATTCTAGTGTAGCTAAGCTCTTTAGTGTAATTAGTTGTGAGAGATAGCTTGTTTTGTGAGTAGTTTGGTTAGCGATGCTCTTTAGTCTAGTCTTGTAGAGCTCACTAACTTATTTGGTAGTAACTTAGCCTTTACTTGTCATAGAGATCATAGTCAACTAGAATTGTGGTGTAGGTGGCTTGCAGCCCTTGTAGAGCTAGAAAAAAAATTGCATTTCGCCATTTAGGTTACTAACCATTTACTCTAGTGAATTTGTAGAGAATTTTTATAGGCTATTCACCCCTTCTAGCCATTTAGGATCTTTCAGCCATCACCTCAGTGCGGCTATGTCTGCTCGTCCTAGGTGTTAGAGGATGTTTCACAAAGATAGGGAGGAACACCTCCATGGTACGGTCCTGCTACTAATCCCAGTCCATGGTTAGAGCATGCGAAATCAAAACCATGGAGGGCCTAGCTAGATCCGCCAAAGACCTCATCAGTCCTAATCAGCGAGTTGGGCAGTCGAAGGGCTTTTGCCATAGCACAAAAGTTTAACATCGACTCTAGGGCCCGTGTATCGATTCAGTGGCTTGGTCGTCTATCGGCATAGGTGTTCCTCTCTCCTGTGGTATGTGGAGTAATCGGCTAAGGGAATAGGTATCCTCGTGGTTCTGCTTCTCCACATCCTCCCACTGCTCCCAGAGGGATGTGGAGCAAGTTTCATGAGGCTGTTCCCCATCTCGATTCTCCTATGTCATCGGGTATGAGTTTACCCCCATGCTCAAAAGGTCTTTGTTATTGTACACCTCTCAAATGTGAATTTATCAGTAAAGAGTTCCTTTAACAACTTTATTGTTGAATGTTTGACTCAGTTCTAGCTTATTTTGTACTTAATCTAACATTTTTCTAGTTACAATCGAGTAGAACAAGTGATGGTTTACTTGTGCACAATTAGATCAAATGACACTGGTTTCCGTAGTATCTCATGGTGATCGATCTAGGTAAACAATCGTATCAAATGGTGAACATATGTGCAATTAGATCAAAATTAAAATGGCAATGGTTATCGCAGTAAGTAATGGTGACTTATTTTGATCTAGGGTCGCAGCTAACATGGTACATGTGCGAGAGTATTCGGGTAACAGAATCGATTCACCAACCAATCTGACTGCCCTTGTATTCATGCGTGCCTGCTTTGGTCTACCAGATATTGCGCGTCCTGCTATACCTAATGAACAATTATGCCAGAAAATTGAATTTGCTAGGGAATCAAATGTGCCAGGGAATAAACAAGTGTGGCAGGGAATCAAGTGTGGCAGGGAATCAAGTGTGGCAGGAAATCAAGTGTCCTAGTTTCAAACACACCAAGATTTTGGAAATAGTGCATAAGAGTTTCATCCCCATAAAACTATCTCTACTCCCATGAAACTCTTATCATCTCTCTTCATTAATACAGTGCCATATCAGCATATTTAATGCCCATGGAACTCTATAAAATCCCCACTAATATTGGCCTAAGATCGTATGGCACTGGCTTCCATAGTAACTAATTGTCATCAGTTAAGGTAAGTAGGCATATCAAACGGTGCACATGTGTGTTATAGATCAAACAGCACTAGTTCTCCTAGTAACTAATGGTGACTTGTTTCGAACATTTGGCATATCATACGTTTAGATGTGTGAGGGTATTTGAGTAATGGAATCTTCACCAAGCACTCCGACTTCCCATGTACTCATGTGTGCCTCCTTTGGTCCACCGTGCCTCCTTTGGTCCACCAGATATTGCGCATCCCGCTATAGATGAGGATGAAATATGCCATGGAATCAAATGTGCCAGGGAATCAAATGCATGCTCTGCCTTGTCTTCCCTGCTACGTCACCCATGACCCACTAGGTGATTGCTCAAGTCATGGAGTTCACTGTTTCCTTCCCTACTCGCGAGACATGGGGCTTTTTAAGGCAAGCTAAGGGTAGCCTCTCAAGCTCACTCCAAACCTTCTTCCTTCCTTAGCATTAGACAAACCAAAGAAAACCTTGAGTTGCACATATAGCATCGCATCGCCTTGGCTTCATTTGTCCTCCGTCGACTCTGGCGCCGCTGGGAGAAGGTCTTCAAGATTAGCTTGCACCAACACCTAGGCACGGCTATGTCCACTCCTTGGAGTTATTGGAAGTTTTGCGAAGATAGGGGGAATGTTCCATTCTATCACCACTACTGATCGTAGTCTACGGTCAGAGCTTGTGGGGTCAAAACCATGGAGTGCACTGGCGGTGGACCTTGGTGAGTGGGGTATTCTACAATGGTGTTCCTATGACAAGTGTTTGTCATGGAACCAAAATGTGCCCTGCTCAGCCTAGCATATTAATTTGGTGGCTTGGCTATCATTCTACATCGGTTGTTCCTCTCTTCCATCATTTTGCCCTGCTCGATTGAGGGAATAGGTGTCCTCATGGTTCTGCTTCTCCTCATCCTCCCTTCTGTTCTAGGATGTTAGTGGAAGCTTCACGAGGATGCTCCCCACCGTAGGGCTAAGTTGCAGTTAGGTATGGGGAAATCCCTAACTCGATAGGTCTTTGTTATTGTACATCTCATAATATTCAAATGTAATGTAATTTATCGATATTATTGTGTGATGTTCGACTCAGTTCGAGTCTATTTCGTACTGAATTGGCTACTGGATTTGGACTTAGTAATCCACTAAATCGGCTGACTCAAGTTGAGGAATAACCAAGGTGAACGACGAATGCACTAGCTAGCAGCGAAGGCAGTAGAGCATGTCACTACGTGTATCCTTGTACTAATGGTGACTAACTCCCTTTGGCGGTGGAGAATAAAAAACAAAGAGATGACAAAATGAAACACAACATTACATCTAAGCATGAGAGTACATAATTTAGCGGTAAACATATATTACAAGTGTTGTGGAATTAATAATTTAGTTATGGAAATATAAGCAATATAAATGGCATAAGTACAAATAAATATGTGGTGGAAACTACCTACTAGGTGGAAACAAGAAAACTTATTTTTGAAAAATTCATACAAATATAAATGGCATGCAGTACGACAAGGTGCCTATAGTACTCCATGCTTCCTCAGTTCTTGGCTGCATGTGTTCCTACAGAAATACAAAGGCTTTCTCTGCAATATGATATGGTGATGAAGTGTTAACTCATCGGAGTATTATCCGGTTTGAGCTTCACTCAAATCCCACTAGAGGCCTTGTGTTGGATGCACATGTATTCATCTCAATCCACATGTGTTCAAATGGATTGGAGTGCAATTGAACTAAGTTTCATTACAATCCACTCCAACACATGTGGATTGAAGTAGATATACACGCATCCAAACAAGGCCAGAATGAATGTTTAGCTTCCTTTGGCATCATCGTTGTCTTTGCTTTCCACATTGCTTTGCACATAACGTAGTTCTTATAGCCGCATTGTCCTTGACTCATACATGTTAGATATAGTATGTTTCATTAGAGAATAAGGAGTTCAATCCAAGTTGAATTGTACATGCAAGTTGAATTGGTCATGTAATATGTTGAATTTACCAAGATTATATGGAAAACGTCATTAGAACATTCATCGTTGTATTCCCCATTGTATTCACTGTTTCACTTTCCCAGTGCATATTGTCCAGTGATCGTGTCATCCTGCTTCAGATTACTTTGGCAAAGTGATCCAGTGCTGCTATACAGTGAGAGACGTATAATATGACTTTTAAGTGCACTATACCACTATGGGTGGTATATTCAACTCGATCTCGATAGTGGAGCCCAAATTGATGTCGCTTGAGCTTCGTAGGTGACACTAACTGAGGAGGTGGCGGTTCCTATCCCTGAGGCACAACACTTCCCTTCAATGTTCGCCTGATTATTTACTCGGCCTCACTCATCTTCCACCACGCACCACTCTAAAAACCCCAAACTCCTCCACCACAATCTGCTTCACCGGCACTCCTCTAGTGATGGCCGAAGTTTTGCCACCATGGGACAACTCCTCCAGTGAGGAACACTCACCATCGCTCCTCCTCTCATCGGTGAGCAACATAAGCAGCTACTACAACCCTAATGAGGGGTGGTCGGACGATGAACTCTACGCCCTCTTTGGTGAAGAGACAGCGCCAATGGAGGAGGACGAAGAGGAGTGTTGGCATTTCTTAGCATCACTACCAAGTATGGAGATAGAATCCATCCTTGGCAATGGCACCAGACATGGGTCATCTATTGGCAATACTTAGCAACATCACTAATAAATAGCAATGTGTTGACAGTTGTTAATGTCAATCATAAACCATCAATATATCCTACATATATGCTTAATTCCATCACCAAACATATGTCTAGGGGTTTAAACTAATGGATTCCACAAGTCTTGGAGAATATTTGTATGTAGGAGAATTTATCTAGAAAACAACCTCGGGACCACTGTCATACACTTCCAACAAGCAAACCAACGACAACAAGTGATTCAACTCACAAAAACTGCAAAAGGCAACTCAAGATGGAGCCCAGGAACCACCACATGAAGGGGAGGCCCACTTGCCAAAGTGGTCGGCTGGCCGGCCCAGTGGGGAGTGTAAGGGATTGTGATGCCTAAGAGGGGGGGGGTGAATTAGGCAACTTAAAACTCTAACTCTAAACTATGGCCTCTTTTTCTACCTACTCAAAACCTATGCAAGAAAGTAATCTAAATGTGTAACTACGGTTTTGCTAGTGCGTTGCTATCTCTACCGCAAAAAGGAGTTATGCAACCTAGGTTCCAAACCTATCAACTAGCCTATCACTAAGCTAGGAAAGTAAAGCACAAACCAAGATTGCAATGTAAATGCGGAAGCTAAAGAGTAAGGTAGAGATATACAAACTCCTATCGATGACTCTGGTATTTTTATTGAGGTATCAAGAAGCGTGCAAGCTTCCCTCAAGTTCTTGTTGGAGCCCCTCGCAAGGAATCCCTCACAAAGGCCAAACTCCTGATCAGGTAACTTCGTGGATAGCCCCAGGACTTCCCCACACACAAGTGGGTCTCTGGTGTGCCTTCCAGCAAGCCTCTCCTAGACCACTCCCTGTCGTCTTCACTATCAAGCTTCCGGCCGAACTGCCATGGGTCTTGTTCCTTCGGTACACGGTGGCGGCCACACCACAAACGAGGTTGGTGTGATCTCACAAGACTACAAGCCCCTCTGATGTACAACAATGGTGCGTGCAAGCACCGAGTGGTAAGAGGTGCGCAAACCTCACTAAACACTAGGCCTAAACCTAGAGCAAGCACATAAGAGGTGGTCTAACTAACCTACGCACTTTGCAAAGCACCTACGCTAATCACCGAATGTATCACTAAGCACTATGCAAGTGGAGATCACTAAAGTGGTGTATCAACACCCTTGGTATGTTTCCTCAGCTCTCCACTCCTCAAATGGCCGGTTGGGGGGTCTATTTATAAGTCACATGGAGAAAGTAGCCGTTGGGGATGAAACCCAGCTTTCTACTACTGACCGGATGCTGCTGTCGTCCTAACCGGACGTGTCTGGTCGTTCCGACCGTTGAGCATGCACATAGAGATTGGACGCACTGCCGAGTCTGGTCATCATCGACCAGACACGTCTGGTCGCATTTGCGCCGCTCTAGAACCTCTCTGGACATGATTGGACGCTACACTTTGTGCATCCGGTCATCCTACCGTCGCTTCTGGTCACACTGAAAACATTGTCATGATGAAGAACAA
Organism: Miscanthus floridulus; assembly: GCF_019320115.1. Taxonomy (NCBI): domain Eukaryota; kingdom Viridiplantae; phylum Streptophyta; class Magnoliopsida; order Poales; family Poaceae; genus Miscanthus; species Miscanthus floridulus. Next base: position 52,630,430 of record NC_089588.1, read on the forward strand.
TGTCATTTGTGCATCTAGTCACTGCTTCACTCAGCGTACGGTCACTGCTGCTGATGCCTGTTGCTGCCAAGCAACTGATCGGACGCATCTGGTCCTCATAGGGCCATGTCTGGTCACCTCTATCGAGCTTGTTTCTTCGTGATCTTGTGTCCAGCTTGGTTCCCATCTTCGTGCTTGAACTTTGCTTGATATCTTGGGTCTTCTCTTGTGCTTCTAGGGTCTTGCTTATGGTGTTGATCGTGGGATCATCATGTTGCCTTCGTCCAAGTCACGTCTTGCATCTATTGAACTACAAAACAATTACTTGCAAATTCATTAGTCCAATTTAGTTGCATTGGTCATCAAACACCAAAATCCAAAGTAAATGGGCCTAGGGTCCATTTTCCTTATAGGGAGGCCGCCCAACCCACTCCAGAGCCCGTTCGCTCTCCACCACCTCATATGTGTTTCCAAGATCTACACCATTAATTTTAAGGTGGTTTTAAGTCGGTTCATCCAACAGTGATCGAGGGAGATGACACAGAACAATGCTGTGGAAAATCATTGCCGCCTACTCAATCTCCTCTATATAAGGTGCCCCTACCCCCTCTAGGAGGCCATCTCTCATTCAGATCAAGATACACCACAAGAGAGAAATCCCCACAAAGCTCTCAAGATGTAGAAGTAGAATAGCTCTAGTTGAGAGTTAGGGAGAGTTGAGCCATGCTCAGGTTTTGGAGAAATCTTCAGAGGTCTGGTATATCTTTGTATCTCACCTTTGCAAGACTTATGCTTTAATATAGTTATCTTCTCTATCTACTTTTATGCCTTTCATGTGTATGGTTAGTATAGTTATCATACCTTAGCATGGGATCTCCACTCGCATCGAGTGCTTTAGTTATCATATGTGACTAGAGTAGTAATCCATAGTATAGACATGGTGTCTAGACTATAGGTTACCTAAGATTGCACTCAATCCTATGGTTAGTTGTGGTAGCCCCAGGTGGTGACAGCCCTGATGGCCGACGTAGTCCACCACGTTTGGGTTGGCGTTTGTAGGACCATAGTTGGAGCTTCCTAGTCCCTTTCTCATCCCTTCTATGACTAGTGTTCCGATGTCCCAAAGTGCTATAATGTGTAATCGCTATATCTACCCATGAATTAGTTATATCTTCTAGTCTAAACTAGAATAGAACCAAAGTAATAGAGAAGTATTTAGGAACCTAGAACTCACTCATTGTCCTCTCAATTTAGCCAGACTCCTCATTTATGGAATTCTCTTATGTGTGTGTTATTATTCATAATTCTTATCATTATCAACACTTACCCCCACTTTAGTTTAGTTGGTATACTAGTTAGTAGATACATGATGGTGAATTATCAACATCTTTAACCATTGTTTCCCTGAGGATAAATATGATACCTTGGAATACTCCTGGGTGAAAGTTACAACGGTATCCGTGCACTTGTGGATTTATCTATGTGCGTTGAAAATTACGAACAAGCTTTCTGGCGCCGTTGTCGGAGAAATAATTAGCGTAAAGACTTTGATATTGATCTTGATGTCTACTAATCTAGTTATCACTAGCTTTTGTGGGATTACCCCTATTCTATTGAATTGTTGAATAGATAGGACAACAGATGTTGTATTTGACCTTTCGGCGAGTATCCACAAGAAAAGAAGACACATTGAACAACTTAGGGTGCCTAAACATTCAAGATCCATCAACATTGGAGCCCTGCCATCTCACAGGTTTGTATAGATATATATATATTATTCTAACCATGTGTAGATTGGAGAAAAAGGTCAACGTCACAAGAATTTAAATCACATCGCAAGTGACGAATACAGACGCTGCACAACTCACAAATTCCATGTGAGTCATGGTAAGTATGATAAAAAAGGTGAAATAGTCTTACTCATGGACTTTAAACTTGATGAGTAGTTATTTTTTAACTTCTCGCATTCCATTGCATGTTTACTTTGAATAATCCATGCATCCACCCTATTTAGTTTGGATTTTCTCATTTCAAATACATAGCATGTTTAGTTCCTAGCATACATCCATGTCACTTGCATCTTTATTGAGAAATAAAAAAAATTATTACTCACCATGATCATGCTCTCTTTCATCTCTATTTGAATAAATTTCTATAGTGCTTTCATGCTACCTTTGTCTACTATAGTATGCTTTGGTTTGGAAGTACTCGACATACTTCCATAGGCATTTAAATTAAGCATGGTGCTTAGGTTGAAATGCCTTCCTTAATCAAAATTAGACATGGAGTCTAGTTTGGTTATTGAACTAAAAACTGCTTGTGTAGACACTTGTTATTTTTGTTGGACTAACCCCTATAGAAAACTCTTAGTTTCAATCTGGGTAAGACGAGATGAATTCACATCAATGATGAATCAAGGTATGTGATGAACTCCAATAACTTTGCGCAAACAAGACCGAGTTCATTCTTCATGGAAGAAAGAACTGTGAGTATCAAGATTTATTCACTTATCTTTTGTTGCAAGTTATCTTTGCCTTGAACCATTCTAGAATGCAGCAAACACATGAAAATTGCTATAAGAACATGATAAACAAAATCTATGCTACGATAATTCTAAAAAACATCCTTTAATTAGCATAGAGGAAAATCACAAAAAACTATGGACAACAACCCATGTTTCAAATTTGTTATATTCCCTCAGGTAAGTGTCTATTAACATTTTGCAGGGATGAAAAAATATAAGCTATGCATGTTCATAGTTTGCTTTGAACCTGCATGCCCAAGCCAAACCACCACTTCAGTTTTGGAACAAAGAGAAAGAAGATGAGTGCCATAAAATGGATCTACAATAAAAGCACTCACTCATAGAAGTGGACAGACAAATCAACAGGCTACAAGCAATTTCAAAGACAACCAAGCATTGAGCTTTCCTAAGACTCAAGATAGGATGCTTATGAGAAGCAGGGTGCAACCGACCTCATATTAGTCAGAATATGTCTGCTTTCATCATCTTTGAAGACACCATCTCGCATGTCGACAGCAAGGACAAGACAACGAGATGCCACTACATCATGACATGCATCATCATGTCAACAAATATCAATAATTAATGAGGTATGTCGACGGTGTCTCGTAAGGCCATTAATGACCATGATCATGAGACGACATCCCTTAGTCATTGGAGATGAAACTTTCAAGCAAGTATCAATGAGGTTCCTTCCTTGACCATCAAGATAGTTGGTGTATTGCTATCAAAGATAGAAGAACAACTCTCCACCATACTGCTAGAGGACAAAGACAATCAAGGAGGAACTCGAGTCTGTATCTCTAATGAACACCAATTCGTCAACCGAGAAGCAACAAAAATGAAGAAAGGTTGATGAGAGAAGAACATGCTACTGTCCACATCCTCGTCTCCTAGATCAGATGGTGTAAAGAAAAGTTAAATGCAAGGGAGAGGTCCTGCTCAATGGACCTAAAAACCATGAATCCTCATTGACTGTGTCGAGTGATATAAAAGTCCAAATGTGGGAGAGGTAGACTAAATTTTCTATAGTTGATACAATCCTACTCTTCTTCCACCTAGGCTCCAGTCGCTCTGGCATGCTGGTTTGCAATCCCTCTGCTCAATATCACTTTGTTTCTATAAGTTTGAAGTTTGAATATGTTTACAAATTTCATACATGAAAATCAAACTTAAGATGTAAAGTAAAATCAATCCTTGCGAGAAGAAGTTTTTGTAACAATTGAGGCACATTATTTAAAACATGGGATAAATGTTCTATGCTAATTAAAATGTTAAAACCAACTCTGTTATAGCTTAGAAGATGACGTTTAGCTCTATGACAACACGATCCTTGTTTCAATTTATTTGTACATCCCTTTGGGCATGTGTTGTCCACTAATCTTTTGTAGGAATACAGCAATGAGAGGAGCAGAAGGTCCAAACAAAGTGCCAAGATTCATAAAAGAAAGAAGAAGGTGGCACCACCATTGGAAGCGCCACTACTAGAGCCACCACCACAAAAATCCTCATCCTCAAGAGCGAACTGAGGTACTCGATCAATGAACTTAGCAAGGAGGAGTCCCGTTCAAAGGACTTAAAACACCGAACCCTCACCTAAAGGTAGCTCGGTAGTTATCCATGTTTATTTATTTAGCATTTTCATTCATGTCTTGCATCCAAAAAATGATAAAAACAATTATTGCATATTCATATAAATTAGATACATAACTTTTAAATTTTAGCATGTTTAATTCTACATTGCATTTAGAAAACCAATATGCATGGCATATATAAAAAGAAAATAAAAGGTTGTAACTCTGCATAATAGACTTAGTTTAGTTTCATTCTAAGTTTTGCTTCAAGAAAATCTTAAAGTCCCATATGAGCAACCTTGTGGCATGTAACAACCCATATGAATGTTCATTGTGGTGGCAATAAGATAAAAAAATCATAAAACTTATAAAAACAAAATAAATCAAAAGCTAGCTTGGGGGAGATACATCCCCATGAATAAACCAGCTTGAGGGAGGTGCATCTCCAATTATCTAGGTAAGTATCTTTTTGCTTTATTTTATTTTTAAGCATTTCTGGCAATAAGATAAAAAAATGTGTATGCTTAGTACCAATAGAATAAATATAGTTGGGAGTTTAAGACTTTCTTCTCAATAAACTTTTGATGGACATGATGAATAGTTGCTCTATTATAATTCCTTTCAAGTGCGTAGTTTTCAGTCTGAAATTCTCCCAAGTATTGGATAGACTTGATTTGATATAAGGACTTACTTTGAACTTGATACTTGTGGGTAGCGAATGCTTGATCTAAGTCTAGGTGGTTGGCAGATAAGATATGAGATGGTCTGAGCTGTTATTTATCCTGTTCCAAAGTGAAACTAAGTGTTGGAGTATTTTCTTTTGAAAGATGAAAAATCAATCATGATGAGTTCTTGTATGACAAAGCTAAAATTCCTACCAATGCCATATATATCTAGATTAGGAAAACATCCCACTTATATGATGCTTGTATATGTGTTGAGTTTTGTTAGGCCTTGTTGACCCTTATGAGAAGCTTGTCATGCTTTTAAAATCAAGATCACGTACACTTTTTTTGGGTGGAGTGTACGTGAATCATGTATCAGTCCCTAGATCAATAGCTGATATGCTCAACTCGAACAAGATTGATATAAAAAACCATACTTTTATTGCTAATGGGGAAAACGCATAACATGGTTTGGGTTTACATAGCTTAGGCCACTGGCCTTATAGTAGACATCGGAGTTCTAAGACAGCGGTCCAATATCAACGTGGCTCTATTTCCTACAGGAAACTTGGAGTGCGGACGTAACCCTAGACTTATTCCTTAATCGTATTCCTATATCCCACTTATCATAGTCCTAGCATAGCTCTCTCGTATGGCTTTGTCTATAAGTATACTCTGAGTATCCTATCCTTGCGTAGCTCTAGAAGTTCCATCTAGGTGTATGCTCCTATAGCTATGCTCCTAAAAACATAGAATGGAGGGGGTTGAGTACATAAAGTACTTAGTAAGCCCTAAACTTTGGGTGGAGGAAGGCTATATGGTGAAGGTGGTTGAGATAAAAGTGGTAGGGTGAAGTAGTTATATTTATAGGTTGGATCCTGGCAGAGTATTACCATTCTCACTAGTTTCTGTTGTTCATTATAATTACCAAATTAGTAAAATACATCTTACCAGATTATCATGGTTGTAGAAGTCTAATCATAATATCCCATCCTAGCATTTGCCCATTCCAAGGACGTGGCTATTCGAATAGATTTAGTAAAACTCTCCAGAGGTGTACAAATTTCCCCACAAGATAGACACAGTCTGACACCATCGTCATGGCTTAGACAGGTCTAACGAGGCCTTGTACCCGTATGTACATGACCTTAGATATCCATATAACTCAAATACGGCTTCGCAGGGGTTAGAAACACAACAACCGGGAAGATACCAAATCCCCCCAACGTGATGATACCAAATCATCAAAAAAGAAAACATGGCTAAGGAAATCAAGGGCTCGAACGTGGCCAAAAACCAAATGCTTAACATGGAAGATCACATAGCATCCATGCCAACCGGACCATGGAAGAAAACCTATCCCTTGTGTTGGCTCCTGATATTTCGCTGCCTACACCGGCCTCCTAGTAGAAATTATACTTCTATTTAACGAGGTGTGAGATCAAGTCTACCCATATAGACTTGTGGTTGTACACAATATCTCACTAGGTGGGAGGGACTATAAACTGGTCCTTATGTGACCGAGGTGAATATCTCCCACAGCAATCCTCTCCAAGCATTCCTGCCAAGGCAATTTATCTCCATAAATTACCCCCACTCGCCCCATGTCAGGGTTTAGTCAATTTTTTCCATTCAAGTTCCATAGTTATTATCCCCAAGTTCATAATACTCATATTATATCAAGGTAACCATTACCTTATCATATTATCAAGTTCATAATTATAGTTTCTTTAGTTCATAAGGGGGTTTCAAGTAATAGGGGTTGGGTTGTTATTTAGTGGAGATGGATAGTGGAAGGTTTATGGTGGAGGCTAGCATTATGTGGCAGTGGTGGAAGAGAGGTGGTTAAGGGAGGTGGCATGTATTGTAGAGGGAGGGGTTAGGTGGGTGTTAAGACTTGCCTCTATTCGCTGATGATTATATCCTTACTCCAATTCCCGTGTCTCTTGTTCATGTCTTCGGGACTCCATCGGGTTCTCTCATGTCTTCTATCCTACGCAGTCTAGCATCGACAAATAGGGAAACACAAACAAGGAAAATAACAAGTAAAGCATGTAAAGCAAGCATAAACAAACAAATGATTCTAGATGGATTGGTCCTATTGGGTGATGGGTTGGTATCTAGGGTTGTCACTATTACGTCAATCTAAAGTATATTTGGATAGAGATATTCCATCCAGAAGGTAGGGTCCTACAGGTTGAGTTAAGGTGGGTGGTAGGTCTGATGGAAAACCAGACCACATTATTAGGGTTCACTATTATGTGAACCAGAAAGAGGAAGATGACTAGGTCAGACTTTCTACAGGTCCACCGGGGTTAGCGACACAAACACACATGCATATGTATGTGCCTAAGGTTAAATAGATGAGCTAGGTTATGACTAGTGTTAGTGGCATATACACATAAGCACATGTATATACCCATGATTAATTAGAACTGGGTATCTAGGTTGCAAGGGTTAGCCATACATAGGCGTATACCCAGGTATCGGGCATACCTTTGTATGTATATATATGGGTGGTCACTATTTTAGGTGATTGGGTATGGATATATTCGAGTATGTGTCGTGGTGTATACACATACGCGAATATATACGGTTCTCTACTACTACAGCGATAGCTACTCCTATAATTACTATTTTATTTAAATATAGAAAGGAAGGCAATCAAACTAGAATTTAAATGGGCACCAAATAATGGGACAAATGGTATGGTTATGTAGAGCTTGATTTTTGAAGAATTTTGGTGGTGGAATCAATTAATTTGGAGCTAGGATGATAAAGATATGATTTCACAAAGTTTACTAGGAAAAAGAATATGTGGAATATAAACTTGGGAATTATTTCTAGAAAGTGGAATAATGAAAATGGGATGTAAATGCTTGGGTAGGATTTGGGGTGTACCTAGTTTATTTAGGAATTTTTCTATGCATGGAAAGTGGTTTTTGACTCTCCTGTGTACACTCCTCGGGTGTACCTAGCAATTTCCTATCGGTTGACGCGTGGGGAAGTATTCGAAGAATGTTAAGGGAAGTATGCCAAGGAGGTTTATTTGATGCCAAAATAAATTCTAGGGAGACACACATGCAATCACACAAGCATTCAAGCATTTCAACAAGCATTCATCCAATCACTCAAGAAATTCCAACAACCTAATCTAAATGTGTATGGTGGGTTTTGATGCAGAGTTTTGGAAATATATTTTCAAAATGGTTTTGTGGAAAATAAATAGTTAGGGTTTTAATTTGTTGTAGAAGTTAAAAAATTCCAATTTTTAGTGGATTTTAACATGATGCAAAAACACGGGTGTTACACTTCATCTTCATGCATTGGGCTTTCCTCGTGCTCGGTGTAGCGCGTGCTTGAGCTTCCACTGGAGCGACTTGAGCTCGACCCAGTGATCTTCTTGAGGGAACCGACAAGCTTCTTGCTGAACCTACCCATCATGAAAACAACACAACAACAAGAGAAAACTTGGCCATGGGTTACGGTTAGCACAAAATATTAAAGATGAACCCAAGGACTAGCTCGAGCTTGAGATTTTTGCAGAGCTTTGTTGCACTAGAACTTGTTGGAAAATACTTGAAAGAAACTTGGGAGTAAGTGAGTGGGAGAGTGAAAATGTGAGAGTATGAGAGGGTGAGGAGCTTCTCCTGGGCACCCTTGGTATTTATAGGCGCAAAACTGACTAGGAGGGGGGAGGGGCAACGGTCACAACCCTCTATCCAAGCGGCAGCGCCAATGGCCACCTGCACCTACAGGGTGCGGCCACACCCCTGCTGCACCCGCACCTATGGTGGGCCCACTCGGCCTGTCCTTTTTGCAAGTAGTGGCCAACGGCCATTTTGAATTTGTGACCGTTGGGGCTCTGTCCAGACCCCCAATGGTCTCCTCAGATTTGATTTCCCAACAAAATTTTAGTAAATTTTTAATTTTTATAATTATTGCAAAAACAAAAATTAGTAATAATAGATTTCTCTTATTCAAAAATGATTTTTATTTGATTTTTCTAAAAGTTTTCTTTTGGATTAGAATTTCAAACTTTTAATTTAGAGGTATTTATTTTAAATGTTTTTAGGGTTTAAAGATAACTACCGATTTACCTTCGGCAAGGGCTCGACATTTTTAGTCCGTCTGGCAAGACTTTTCCTCCTTCACTAATCTATAGCTGCATTAACATTTTTGAGGGAGTTCTCGGGTTGCCCGGGGGTTTTCCTCGAATGATCGATAGGAATAGCGGCAGCTATTTGTGAAATTTGAGTTTCTATCATTTTGTTGAAGCTTAATTGATTTTTGACAGAGGATGACAGACTTTCTATTTTAGAATTGATGTCCTCTAGCATTTTATCATTGTACTTCAACTTTTTAGTGATATTTTCATTAATTTTAGATTCACCAAAAACCAAGTATTTTAAAGAAGGTTGATTCGAATTATAATTGGAATTGAAGTTCGAATTACCTTGCGGGTGGGATTGGTTGTTCCACTCGATATTACCTTGTTGGCGAAACCTGTTGTTGATGAAGGCAGCTTCTTCGTGGGTTTTGGGGCAGTCGTTCCCTAAATGGACAACGTTACCACAGACCTCACATGTCATGTGTGAGTCCAAGGCCTAGACAGTGCCCTTCATTGCTACTTTTTTTGGCCCGTTCCTGCAGTCTTTTCATTAGAAGGTCTATTTTTGCAGTAAGCAAATTCGTCTCCTTCATGGTATGCATACATTTTTATGTTTTTCTTTCCTCCCCCAGCTTTGATTAGACACCATTTTATTGATGAGAGCCGTGGCTCCATCAATGGTGATGGAAAGAAAAGCACATCCAGCAGCCGCGTCGATGTGCCCCCTAGACATGAGTGTTAACCCATCATAGAAATTTTGGAGCACTAACCATGTGTCAATCATGTAGTGTGGGCATGCTTGGATGTAGTCCTACAACCTCTCCCACGCCTCGAGAATGGATTCTGTGGCATTTTGCTGGAAATTGGAAATTCGTCCCCTCAGGGCATTGGTTTTGCCCATGGGGAAGAACTTAGCGAGGAATGTCATGGAACATTTGTCCCACATGTTGACAGCTTCCTGGTCGTTGTAGAACCACTGTTTCGCCCTCCCTGATAGGGAGAAGGGAAACAAGGAGAGCCTAATGCTTGCAGGCTCAACGTCCTTGATGACGATCATGACATATAGCTCGAGAAAGTGTTGTAGATGCGCGTTTGTGTCCTCACAAGGCAAACCACTGACTTGGCTTGCCTACACCATCGTGATGAGGCCAGTGTGGAGCTCGAAGTTTTCATTGCCTGTGTTGATAGTTGGCCCAATGGGCACGTTGGCAACAACGGGGATGGAGTAGTCACAAAGCGTCTTGGCCATGGCGGAAGTAGCAGATGGTGCAGCGGTGACTAGTTTGACTATGGGCGGAGTGGCAGAAGAAGAAGTGGTATGGGACCGATTCTTTCTTAGGAGTGCCTCTAGATTTGCGGTGTAGTTGTTTGGCATATCCAAACTAGTGATACACTATCCTATTTTCATCCACAACAGGAGAAAACAAGCAAAGTTAGCCTGCATAAACAATAGCTACCGTGCATGCATATTATCATGAACATGTCCTACTTGATTCTTTAATCAATATGCCTTCCCCGACAATGGTGGCAAAAATGCTTGTTGGCATTTCTTAGCATCACTACCAAATATGGAGATTGAATCCATCCCTGGCAATGGTACCCGAAATATCTGTTGGCAATACTTAGCAACATCACTAATAAATAGCAATGCCACTAGGTAAGGCCTTGATAGTTCCTTAACAATTCTAGATATTTATCCATAAGCGCACGAAGCTATCATTGTAGCATTTCACCCAGAAGTATTTAGGGTATCATTATTTATATTTTCCCAAAGGAAGGAATTAATTGATTAAGAGTCTAGTATGGATATGAACTTGAATAATATTGTTAGTGTTTTGAACAAACACCGGCTAGTAAATTTATAATTGTTGCATGTTAGGCCCGGATGGTGCACTAAAGGACACAAGGTTTATACTAGTTTGGGCCGAATGTCCCTACGTTCAGCCTGCTGCTGCTCGTGTTATCAGTACCGAAAAAGGTTCATAGTAGGGGGTACAAACGGTCGAGAGAGGGAAAGATCCCAAGTCTCTGATGGAATGGTCAAAAGGATGCCAAGAGCTTGGTCACTGCTTGGCAGTATGCGTGATGTGTTGTGTGTGTTGAACCGATCCCCTTTTTTGTGGGGTGTCCTGCCCTCCCTTTTATAGACCAAGGGGGGAGCAGGGGTTATAGATGGGAGAAGGAGGAAAAAACCAAATGCAGAGAAAGTCCTTTGAGGGCGCTGGGTCTCCCTTTTCCCTTGAGCCTACCCTGCTGACATGGTAGACCATGCCAAGGATAGTATGTTCTGCCGATCCTGATAGTGTCGGGCTCTAACTTTGTTTTAGCGAGTGGTCATGTCCCATCCTCCCCCGGCGAATAGTGCGGTGCGGTGCGTTAGGACACCGAGCCATGACTCTACGTGGAGTAGATGGGGAAATGACTATACGCCTGTCACTGTAGATGATGTGAGTTCTTCCTTGGATTGTAGCAGTTGTCATATGCCTGTGTTAGTATCCATGCCTAAGGGCTGATGGCGGCGCCTACAACACTATGGGATGAAAGTCAGTGCCTACAACACTATTCGAGCACCGTTAGGTCAGAAAGGGCTTAAAGCAGCCATCCCATTGTATCCTAACAGTACCTTCCTATAGGCATGTAGGGCATGGTCCTCGGTACTGCAGTTGACTCGAATGTCTCATCGTATCCTATGCTTGTCATCATGAAGGAGCAGGATGCAATCATCAGGCGAGGCGGAGCTAGCCCTCAATTGTCGGGCGAGGTGGAGCTCACCCTCGGACGTCGGGCAAGGCAGAACTAGCCCTCGGACATCGGGTGAGGTGGAGCCGACCCTCAGAAATCAGGCAAGGCGGAGCCTGCCCTCAGCCATCGAGTGAGGCAGAGCCCACCATCATACATCGGGCGGGGCGAAACCAGCCCTCAGCCATCAGGCAGGGCGAAGCCTATCCTCAGACGTCGGGCGAGGTGGAGCCGGCCCTTAGCCATTGGGAGAGGTGGAGCCCACCCTCGGACATCGGGCGGGGCGAAACCAGCCCTCAGACATCGAGCGAGGTCGAGCCAACCCTCAGCCATCGAGCGGGGCAGAGCCTGTCCTCAGACATCGAGCGAGATGGAGCCCACCCTCGGATGTCGAATGAGGCGGAGCCAGCCCTTAGCCATTAGGCGAGGCAGAGTCTAGCCCTTGGGGGTCAGGCGAGGCGGAACCAATCTTCCATCATTCGGGCAAGAAGCGTAGTAGCGTTCTTATCTAACCAAAAGCGTCAACGTTCGATGGTTATTAGTTCCACCTCATTAGGTACCCCGGTATTAGGTCCCCATCAGTAGCCCCTGAGCCCCTAGGTGATTCAAATAGAGTCGCTCGGGGGGTATTTTGACCTGCCAGGGGGTGCACACGAGCGCACCCGATGGGTGTAGCCCCTGAGCCCCTGGGTAATTATGATAGAATCGCCCGGGGGGTATTTTGATTCGCCAGAGGGTGCGCGCGAGCGCACCCGTCGGGTGTAGCCCACGAGCCCCTAGGTGGTTTGGATGGAATCGCCTAGGGGGTAGTTTTGGACCCCTCATGGGTAAGGCAGTGAGATTCGGGGTTTTTCAGCTGGATAGTTCTAAGGGAACCCTGGTATCCCGTTCGTGGGGATTTCATCCTAGGTCAGCCTGGCTAGGGCTCGACTATGGGATGAGGCCCTACTGATGGTCGTGTCCCTGAGTCCTAGTCACTTGTAGGCCCATCCCTCATTGGGACAGCCATCAAGACTGTTGGGCCGGTCCTTGGACCCGTATTCCCTCGGTGGGAAAAGAGTCTGGCCTGCCTGGGGAAGGCGAACCATCCGGCATGATTTTGGTGGGAAAGGATAGGGATCGTGAGCGAGTATCCCATGACATGACGTAGTGGTGTGTTGTGGTAGGCTTGGAGATCGGGGTGGACGGTTGCTCTTCTCGCATCCATCGCCCCTATAAAACCATGGGGTTCACCCCTAGGGTTCCATACTTTGCCTCCTTGCCTTCACATCTACAGCATCCGCCGCCAATCGCCTGAGCCTCCCGCACCCATATCATGGCCGAGTGGGATAGGAGGATGATTGAGCTAAGGAAGAAGAAGATGTTATAGAAGCAGCAAGTGCAGGATCGAGGAGAGGAGGCAGGCAGCGATGACGATGATGACGACGATGACGATGACGAGTCTGGTGAGGTACCAGCCGACGTGGATTGGGATGTCCCAAAGGGTGAAGATTCACTGACAGACACCCAATTGTTCATGTAGGGACCCTTCCCGTTCCATGTGGAGGGAAGTGAGTCCATGAGACCGGTGGAGCCAGGCCCATACTAGGGTCTGGTGGGAGCTAGAGGATCCGCCGCCACACCCGGGGTGCCGACAGAGGATCAGTGGATGGGAGGAGGCAAATTTGCCACCATGCACTCGAAGACAAAGGAGACGAGCCCCCCTATCCGGGAGCAGGGGCAGGCTCAAAACAGTCCTGCCTAGATGAGTTGGAGCAGGGGTCCAGGGGTTCGCCCCCAAAATGTTCCCACTGCCCAAAGGCGTCAGAGTAGGTCACTGATTCCCCTATTTTCCCCCCTTTTATTTTTCTATTTTGTCCTTATGCCTTTTACCTCTTGCAGGTTCTTGCGACGGGGCTACTCTCTAGGGCTAGCACCCAAGAAGAGCCTTGCCCTTTAGGCAGGACGGACATCATTGCCCGATGTCGCTCCTATTCTAGGCAGGAGCGGCGCTGATGTCGCGGCTTCATTGGCTGATCTAACGCCGCCTATGGTGGCGCCATGCCCTCAGTGGTTGCCAAGCAAGTGGCGGTGGAGGTGACTCTGCCATCTATGTTGGAACGAACGGAGCTATCGCTAGTGCTAGTGGCATCCTCTATGGCGGGTGTGGCACTGCAAGCCAAGGGTTCGACGTCAATAGTGGAGGTTGCCGCGACCATGCCAGGCTAGGAGCAGCCGGACGTAGCCATGGTGGCGTCTGAGGGGGTGGCAGAATTCGTGCTTTCGGCATCCCAAGCGATGGTACCCAATGCAGGCTAGACAAAGGAGGACATGGTCGGAGGGTCGCCAACCCTGACAAGCTAGGCATAGCCGGACATAGCCACGGTGGCATCCGAGGGGGCGGCACAATCTGTGCCATCAACGGCCCTGGCTGTAGCGCCCGAGGTGGGTCGGACAGAGGAGGGCATGGCCGAAGGATCTCCGGGCATCGTAGTTGTGGTGGAGAGGACCAATGGGGGGTCATCCTCGGCCGTGGTGTCGGGGGTAGCCACTCGCCCATGCGGGTGAGTCACCGCTCCATTGGATGAATCCCCAAGACCCGACATCGACTCTCTTCTTGCTCGATGATGCTACCGAGAGCATAGATCGAGGGAGTCTTGACGAACGGATCTCCGTGATGATGGGTGTCCTAGATCAGGCCTAGGTCATCCTGCACGACATCATCGTTTCCAATGCTCAGGTATTCGCTTGATCTTTCATCTTGCTCTCTTCTTGTCTTTAGTATTTTTGTATTTTTGACATTGGTCTTCTTTTCAGTCCCTCATTGCTTGTAGCCGGGAGAAATCCCAGTTACTCCATGAGCAGAAGGTGGAATGGGACTACCTCACTGAGGAGGCCCAGCTATGCGGAGATTTGAGCACCTAGCTGGCCACCGCCCAGCAGTGGGAAACCGAAGCGCGTCGAGACGTAGAGGAGATCCATGGGATGTTCGAGGACCTATCAGCGAGGGTGAAGTAGGACGAGGAGGCCACCACTAGGGTCTAAAAGGAGCAAGACGAGCTGCTCTAGAAGGACGCTGATGCCAACCAGTGGGCCATCGAGCTCCTGGCAGAGCGGGATCTCAAGCTGAAAGCCAAGGATAGGTCCATGGCGCTGTAGCAGAGAGCGAACTAGGATGCCGAGGTGATCGCCCTGCTGCATAGGGAGTGGGATGAGCTACATCGGACCAAAGAAAGATTTCGCTCGAAGCATGGCATGGCCCGCCAGGAGCGCAACTGGGCCATCTGAGAGAATGATGAGGCACGTCGGGAGGCCAGGACCCTCCGAGACGATCTTGGAGAAGCGGTGGCTCAAAGGCTGGAGGCCAAGGAAATTTCTGCCGAGTTGGGCATGGAACTCGCTGAGGTGCGGGGGATCCTTCAGGTCGAAAGTGATCAGCACGATCTTCTATGCTCTGCCGTCATGGTGGTCTGCGATGACCTATAGGTGGCGCAAGAGGAGGGGACCAGCTCCCTTATGACTCATGCCACCGGTATCACGGTGCAGGTGGGCTAGCGTGAGGAGGATGCCTTTCATGCCGAGATCACCCAAACCTTCACTGTTGCCCGTTCTCATTATGATCGGGAGATCAACTTGGAGGTAATGAGCCAAGGCTTCGCGCCTGGCTATGAAGACTCCGAGCTGGATGATATTGAGAAGGCGGTGACTCCCATTGCGTGGAACCTGGCGAACAGGCTGAAAGACATGGTTCTCCCTTTGAGGAAGTAGTTAGTTAAATAAGTTTGATAAACATTTATCTATAATATGTGGACAAGTGTTGATACTCTCATGTCCAAAAATAGATTCATGACTTTGTTTCGCAATTTCATTTCGTTTGTTTGATCTTACCTTCTTCCCTTTTTGCAATGAAAAAAGATTCATGCGATCCAACCCTTCCACTCGTTAAGACTGTAGGGCCCAAGGTGTTTAGGGGAAATTTTGATCATGATGATGAGCAAAATTACCATAGCTGTCTGGGCATGGGCTTTTTGCGGTCTTACCTATCTGTTCCCCTGAACCTTGCTGCCAGTCTCGATACGAGGAAAAGGTCTGATGTAATGACTGTTTTAAAAAAGAAAGGAGGTACTTGTACCTTTGTTAGCCCTCGAAGTGAGATCTGACTCCTTGCGGTCACTAGGGCCAAATGTTACTGGAGACTAGAGTGAGGGTAGCGAACTTACTCTTGCATTCGCACGTACCCCTTACTTAAGATTTTGGCGATCGCTGCGTGACCGTGCGTTTGGCCTTATCGCTGGCCCGGCCTTTCTTGAGCCCCCGCACATGGTGGGGATTCAGTCAATGGCCATCTCATTTTGTGACCATCGCCCCATCCGTGGTTTTTCGCAACTAGAGGGGTCGAGGCGATGTCGCTTGCCTCGGTGGCTCGAGTAGCGTGCCTAATGAGCTCGCTAACGGGGATGTTCAAATGGTATCCAATCCTACTACTTTGTGTTAGGGTTAGCAAAGTTCTCGGGTGGTGACCTACCTTCCAATAGATTCCTCCGTAATGGGGAGTCTATGGGCTCGGCAAGAGGGTGGATTGAACTTAGAAGGTTGAGATGACCCTTCCCGCCTTAATGTGGGTTCGACAAAGGCCGCTGAGGCTCATCTGTGTTTTTCTCCCCTAGCTCTTGTTGGATGTGAGGCGGCCTTAGACCCTTCGTGGGTCAGCCTTTGAACCTTGGTCTCTCGATCATGGATCGAGCGGCTTGAGCTCCCGAGCCCCTTAGGGTCTAATAGGGGTTGGCCATGTTTCACGCGTTACTTCGTCCTCGGTTTCCACAACCAGAGGGGCTAAGTTGATGACACTTGACTCGATGGCTCGAGTGTCGTGCTCAATGAGCTTGCTAATGGGTATGTTCGTGTAGAATCTGGGTCCATCATTCGCTGACGGGGTTGGTAGAGCACTCATGTGGCATTCCACTACTTCTTAACCTGCCTCCCGACAGATGCCCGAGCCATTCAGTAGGCTCAGGTGGCCCGTTGGACTCTCCTCGATAGAGATTCTGTGGGCTTGGCTCGGGGTTAGAATCGAATGAGAAAGGTCAAGATGTCCCTGTCCGCTTCTGAGCAGGGTTGGGCAAGGCCGCTGGGGTTCATCTCGGTTTTTCTCCCCTGGCTCTGTTTGATGCGAGGCAGCCTTGAGCCCTTTACGGGCTAGCCTTTGAACCTCGGTCAGTCACCACTTATGTTGAATGAGGCGGCTACCGCTTCATGACATGACACAAAGTGTTGAGATGCAGCGATTTGCATATGCAACATTTGGATGATGAGATTAATGTGCAATTTAATTAAAATGACAGCGGGGGTCGGTAACATTACCTCGGTGGCATGAGCGATGAGAAGCTCTTACCAGACATGTCCATGCAGGGTTTGAGTCCAATGTTTGCAATGGAGTCGGTGTGACCTGCACGAGCATCATGATTTTTTGTTTTCATCTCTCGGCGGCGATTCGAGCCGTTCGATTGACTTTTAAGTGACCTGACAGCTTCTCCTTGAAGGAGATTTTGTAGGTGGACCCTCCAAACCCTTCTCAAGAAGGCGGATGCAAAAAACATGGGGTACGAGGAACTATGAATTCAATTATGCTGGTGAACAAAAACACCATAGCTGCCAGGGCATAGGGTCTTGCGGTTCATCCAGTTTTACTCAAAGTTTTACACCGGCACCCCACGTCTTTGGTTTTTAAATGTAAGGAGGGGTCAGGCGATGAGGATGTCTAAACAAATAGACACCCTCAGTAGCCCCCGAGCAATGTCCATGCCTCTACCATTGCTAGGGTCGGAAGCTCGGTCATGAAATTAACACACAAAGTAAGTAAACAGAGGTGCTTATCTTTCAGTGGTCGTTCGTTCGTTGTTTTACCTGGGCCGTTCGATCGACCTAGGAGGCCGTTGGGCCCCCTTGGGTCAGGGTTCCATCATTTTATGGTCCTGTCTGGGGAAGCAGAGAGTCACCTACATGCGGGTGCACCCCGATCCTCATGCCCAGCGCATGGTGGTGGTGGGCCATGCCCTGGCAATGTTCTATTTGACCAGGCGGCATCTCATTGACCAAGGCATGTCCTGTCGATCTAGGCGTGTCCCCTTGGATTCCCGTTAGCATTGATTTCCCATCTACATTGAATAGGGGAAGGCAGAGAGTTTTTTGCCCCAACCTTTCGCCTTTCCTCAGCTGCTGCGCCTCTTCCTTAAATTAGGAGGGGGAGGGGAGTTCTTGTCCCACTCTTTCACTAGCCTTTGAGCCGCTACCTCTTCTCCTTCCTTTCCACCGAATGCGTTCGTGCGTCATAGCGGTTCCTAAGTGAGAGAGGGTAATGCCAGGAAGAGAAAAGCTCACAGATCCGCTCGTGAATCTAGAGCGTGATGTCGAGCTAGAGGACATCTAACGTAGATGAGGTGGTGCTGGCCACCTTTGCTGAGAAGGGGCCACTGCTACAGAAGGAGGAGGAGGGGCACTAGAGGGTGCCAAGCATCATTGGCTTTGCCGTCGTTCGTTGTGGTCTTTGTTCGGCGGGAGACGCCCTCGCCCAGACACCATTGTCAGGGTTGCGGCTGATGATGATGGTGTAGTCCCTGGAGGTCCCAGCGGAGGTGCCATTGTTAGGGTTGCAGCTGATGATGATGGCATAGTCCCTTGATGCCTCAGGGAGGGTACCACAGTCGCCAACGTGGTGCTCGATGTTGCGGATGATGGCACCTTCGAGGATCCCGCGGCACGGTAGGACATCGCCGATGGAGAGCATGGCACGGCAACCATAGCAGTACTCGTAGTAGAGCTGGTTAGAGAATGTAATTGAATAAGTTTGTGGGGGAGCCCCCAAGTGAATAGTCTTTGGTATTTATGAGTACATTAGTCCTTTTTGTGATGAAATCACATTGTAAGCAATGAGTTTTGTGTGAAAAAATGAATAAGTTTTCAACTTTCACAACGGCAAATAGCCTTTCGGCTTTTCTCCCTCTTTTTGTAAAAGAGATTTTGGTGCCTTCTGACCCTTCTCATAGCTAAAGTCATAAAAAACTAGGAGTGTGGGCGAGACAGTTCTGATTACGCTGGTGAGCAAGGAGGTCATAGCCGCTAGGGTGTGGGTTTCCCATAGTCCTACCAGTTACGCTTAGATTTTGTCTCCCTAATTCTTGGCCTTTAGGACTTGTCATGATAAAAGAGGGAAGACTTAGAGAATGTTTGCAAAGATAACACAGAGAGTGTTTTGTCAGATAAATGTACTTATATCAACCCCTGAGTGAGGTCCAACCCCTCACCATTTGTAGGGGTTGGAGGTCACAAAAGATTGGGGATTTCTGAAGAAAACTGATAAGAAAAGGTATGTGCTTATTTAAGGGTAAAAATGACATAGCTGCTCAATGTTCCAGGCATTGGTGAAGACCTCGCCGTCAATGGTTTTCAACTTGTAGGTGCCTGGCCAGAGTACTTCCACGATGATGTATGGCCCCTCCTAGGGTGCGGAGAGCTTATGGCGGTCCTTGTTGCTCTGCACCAGGCGGAGAACAAGGTCCCCAACGTTGAAGGCTCAGTCCCACACCCGTCGGCCATGGTACCATCGCAACGCCTGTTAGTACTTGGCCGAATGAAGGAGGGCGATGTCGCGGGCTTCATCTAGTTGGTCCATGGCATCTTCGTGGGATGCCTTGCCTCCCTATTCATCGTACGCTCTGATTCTTAGCGCTCCATAGTCAAGGTCCATCGGGAGGATGGCCTCGGAACCATAGACCATGAAGAAAGGCATGTAGCCGGTGGCCCGGCTAGGAGTTGTCCTCAGACTTGAGAGCACCGCAGGGAGCTCGGCGACCTAGCGTGTGCCAAATCTGTTTAGCCGGTTGAAGATCCTAGGCTTGAGGCCCTGTAGGAGCATGCCATTTGTGCGCTCAACCTGCCGATTTGTTCGGGGGTGCGCGATGGTAGCCCAATCGACCCGGATGTGTTGTTCATCTTAGAATCAAATGAACTTCTTGCCGATGAACTATGTGCCGCTATCTATGATGATGGAGTTTGGTACTCCAAAGCAATGGATGATGTCAAGGAAGAACAGCACAGCTTGCTCGGACTTGATCACGGAGATCGGTCGAGCTTCGATCCATTTCGTAAACTTGTCTACGGTGACAAGCAAGTGGGTGAAGCCCCTAGGTGCCTTTTTGAGAGGCCCAACCAGGTCGAGCCCCTAGACCATGAAGGGCCATGTGATGGGGATCATCTAGAGTGCCTGGGCCAGGAGGTGAGTCTGTTGAGCATAGTACTGACACCCTTCGCAGGTGCGTACGATTTGCTCGGCGTCGGTTGATCTTGGGCCTCGGGTGTCCACTTGAAGCAGTCGGCTTTCTTCAGGAGCCGGTAAAGGGGGAGTCCTCATTCACCAAGGCGCGAGATGAATTGGCTAAGGGTGGAGAGGCACCATGTGATTCACTAAACCCCCTTTATGTTCTAAATCGGGCCCATCCTCGCGATGGCTAAGATTTTCTCTGGGTTGGCTTCGATGCCACGCTCGGAGACAATGAAGTCGAGCAGCATACCCCTCGGGACCTTGAAAACACATTTCTCAGGATTGAGTTTGATGCCATTCGCCCGGAATTTCGCAAAGGTTTGCTCAAGATCGACAACGAGGTGGTCAGCCCATTTGGACTTAACTACGATGTCGTCAACATTGGCCTCAATGGTCTATCCGAGGAGGTCCCCAAAGCATCTGAGCATACATCATTGGTACATTGCCCCAATGTTCTTTAGACCGAATGGCATTGAAATGTAGTAGAATGATCTAAAGGGGGTGATGAAAGACGTCGCGAGTTGGTCAGACTCTTTCTCATGATTTGATGGTAGCCGAAGTATGCATCAAGGAAGCAGAGGGTTTCACACCCTGAGGTAGAGTCGACTATTCGGTCTATGCGTGGCAAAGGAAACAGATCCTTTGGGCACACCTTGTTGAGGCCCATATAGTCAACACACATCCTCCATTTCCCACTCTTCTTTCGTACAAGGACGGGATTGGCTAACCACTCTGGGTGGTGTACTTCCCTAATGAATCTAGCGGCTGATAGTTTTGCTATCTCTTCACCGATGGCCCTGTGCTTTTCCTCGTCGAAGCGGTGTAGGCATTGCTTCACTAGCTTGGAGCCTAGATGGATTTCCAAGGTATGCTCGGTGACCTCCCTCAGAATGCCTGGCATATCCGAGGGTTTCCATGCAAAGATGTCTTTGTTGTTGCGAAGAAAGTTGACGAGCGCGCTTTCCTATTTAGAGGAGAGTGTGGTACCAATGCGTACCATTTTACCCTTGGAGCTACTAGGATATATGAGGACCTCCTTAGAGCCCTCTGCCGATTCGAACAACCTGGTCTATTTCTTCGTGTCAGGCGTTCCTTCGGTGACCTCCTCCTTGAGGGTGGCGAGTTCCCTGGAGGCGATGATTGTTCTGGCATGGCCACAGCACTCAACCTCGCACTCATAGGCCCACTGGAAGGAGGTGCCGATGGTGATGACCCCGTGGGGGCCTGGCATCTTTAGCTTGAGGTATGTGTAGTTGGGGACGGCCATGACCTTCGCGTAGCATGGTCATCCCAAGATGGTGTGGAAGGTTCTAGGGAACCCAACCACCTTGAAGGTGAGGGTCTCAGTCCTATAATTGAACTAATCCTCGAAGGTGATGGGTAGATCGATCTATCCTAGTGGTATGGCCTATTTCCGGGGCACAATGCCATGAAAAGGCGCTCAGGTTGGGTGGAGGTTCATCCAGTCGATGCCCATCTCATTGAGCGTCTTGGCGTACATGATGTTGAGGCCACTGCCTCCGTCCATCAGTACTTTGGTGAGCCGCTTTGGGCCAATGATCGGGTCGACAACAAGCGGATACCTCCCTAGGTGTGGGACGATATCTGGATGGTTGGCCCGGTCAAAGGTTATAGCGGACTCCAACCACCTGAGGAAGGGAGGTGTGGCCAGTTGGGCTGTGTAGACCTCGGAGCGTGCAACCTTCTGACGACATTTGGAGTCATAGGCCACCGATCCTCCGAAGATCATAAGGCAGCCATTCGGTGTTGGAAAGTTGTCATCCGTCTCCTTGGCATCATCCATAGTGGGGGCGAGCTCCTTCCCCTGCTCCCCTTTGTTGGAGCTTTCGGACAAGAATTTCCACATGAGGCTATAGTCCTTGAGTGGATGCTTTATGGGAAAGGCGTGGTTCAGGCATGGCCCTTCAAGCATTTTTTCAAAGTGGTTTACAGTGCCCTCCACGGGCTTCCGACCACCCTTGCGATCGGTAGTGGCCATGAGTGAGTCCTCGCGCCATTGCTTCTTATTCTTTCTTTTGGCGGAATGATTGGAGGTGCCTTCGCTGGCACCCTCATCCTGCCTTGCTTTGCCTTCGAGGCAATCGAAGATCACTCTGACCACCTCTTCTCCTGAGGCATGGCTAGTGGCGATGTCCAGGAGTTCCTTGGTGGTCCACGAGCCCTTGCGTTCTAGCTTATGAACCAAGGACTCATAGGTCATCCCGGACAGGAAGGCTCCTATCATGTCAGCGTCGGTGATGTTAGAGAGCTCGTTGCACTACCGGGAGAAGCGCTAGATGTACCCGCGGAGGGTCTCACCAGCCTTCTGACTACAGTTCTTGAGGTCCCATGAGTTCTTAGGGCTTTTGTACATGCCCTAGAAGTTTCCCACAAAGATCTCCTTTAGATCTGCCCAACTCTAGATTGCGTTGGACGACAGGTGTTCCAACCACGCCCAAGCCGAATTGGCTAGGAACAGTGGAAGGTTGCGGATAATGAAGTCATCATTATCCACACCACTGGCTTGATAGGCAAGCCGATAGTCTTCAAAGCCTGGGGTTTGTTTCCCTGGAGTACTTAGGGATATTAGTAGATGGTCAATACCTTGGTGGGAACGCTGCATTGAGGATGTGCCGGCCAAAGACCTGAGGGCCTAGCAGGCTAGGGCTTGGGCTCTGGCCCTCGCCGCTGTTGTAGCATCCGCCATGTCAAGGATGATAGCCATGGCAGGCTCCTTCCCTTAGGTCACTGTAGGCATATCTACGGGAGTCGAGGGTGCTGTGCACGTCGCGGTTATGGTCGAGACGCTAATGTATCTAGGCCGCAGCACGCTGCTTGCTGCCTTGCTGCCTTGCGGTGCCTGGTGGACTGATGTGTCCTAGGCGGGATGCACTGAGGGCATGCGCTGGCTGGTGTCAAGCTTGCATCGCCAAGACAATGAACTCTCTGCCTGCTGTGTCACCGCACGCTCGAGTAGTGTGCGAATTTCGTGGTGGGCCTGGCGATTCTCAGGCGTTGCGGCCTCTAGAAGGCCATGGAGCAAGGCTATTGTGGCGGTGATGTTCTGGCTCACCCGAGCAAAGTGAGGAAGGGTTTCATCATCGGCGATGATCCTTCAGTTTACGTCACGGGCCATGGCGCATGCGTGCCCACCGTCTCTACGGCGATTGATCTCCCGATCGACCAACGCGTATTCTTGAACAAGCTGTTGTCCGGCTTTATTCATCTCCCGCTATTAAGCTTTTAGCTGCTCCACCCCTATGTGGGATGGGGCTGCCATTCTTCCTTCGGTTTCATCACCGAGGTTGCCTACCGGGGTAACCTCCTTCTCGGAGGTGCTTTTGACATGTCCCTCAGAGGTTTCCACCATGAAACATTTCTGGGAGGGATGATGGCTCCCTGTGCTGGAGTTAGAGCCAAAGTCCGACCCCGGACCTTCCACAAGGAGGCGGTGGAGGGATTCTATGACGCTTTTGATCATCCCCACAAACTCATTGTTCATGGGGGATGGGACCGTGCATCGTGCCATAAGGTGGCTTACGGTCGCCACGGTGTTGCGGAGACCAAACAGAAATGCCATCGAGGCGCTCCACGCAGAGTGGTCTGGAGATAGGGTGAGGCAGCGTGGGTCCTTCCTAGATGGCTAGGGTCCAAGGGAGACACCGGGCTAGCACTCAAGCCTCCCATAGCCGGAGCCAATGGAGGGGAGAGATTAGATGGTGAGATGGGCCAACGCCAACTCTCCTCCCACCATGACGATGAAGTCTAGGTCACCAAAATGCACATGTGCGCCCAGGACCTAGCTGATTGTGTGGTTAGCCATTCGAGGCCTAATTTGAAATGTGCAAAGGCCCCTACCTAGCATGTCAACTGTCGGTGTTTCGAACAAACACTGGCTAGTAAATTTATAATTGTTGCGCATTAAGCCCGGATGGTGCACTAAAGGACACAAGGTTTATACTGGTTCGGGCCAAATGTCCCTACGTCTAGTCTGCTGCTGCTTGTGTTATCAGTACCAAAAAAGGTTCATAGTAGGGGGTACAAATGGTCGAGAGAAGGAAAGATCCCAAGTCTCTGATAGAATGGTCGAAAGGATGCCAAGAGCTTGGTTGCTGCTTGGCAGTATGTGTGATGTGTTGTGTGTGTTGAACCGATCCCCTTTTTCGTGGGGTATCCTGCCCTCCCTTTTATAGACAAAGGGGGTAGCAGGGGTTACAGATGGGAGAAAGAGGAAAAAACTAAAGGTAGAGAAAGTCCTTCAAGGACGCTGGGTCTCCCTTTTCCCTTGAGCCTACCCTGCTGACATGGCAGACCACGCTAGGGATAGTATGTTCCGCCGATCCTGATAGGGCCAGGATCTAACTTTGTTTTAGCGCGTGGTCATGTCCCATCCTCCCTTGGTGGACGGTGCCGTGCATCAGGCATCGAGCCATGACTCTACGGGGAGTAGACAGGGAAATGACTATATGCCTGTCACTGTTGATGATGTGAGTTCTTCCTTGGATTGTAGCGGTTGTCGTATGCCTGTGTTAGTATTCGTGCCCGAGGGCTGATGGCGGCGCCTACAACACTGTGGGACAAAAGTCAGTGCCTACAACACTATTCGAGCACTGTTAGGTCGAAAAGGGCTTAAAGCGCCCGTCCCATCATATCCTGACGGTACCTTCCTACAGGCGTGCAGGGTATGGTCCTTAGTACTACGGTTGTCTCGAATGTCCCATCATACCCTGTACTTGTCATGATGAAGGAGCAGGGTGCAATCATCAGGTGAGGCGGAGCAAGCCCTCAGTCATCGGGTGAGGCGGAGCCCACCCTCGGACATCGGGTGAGGTGGAGCTGGCCCTTAGTCATTGGGCAAGGCGGAGCCTGCCCTCAGCCGTCTGGTGAGGCGGAGCCCACCCTCAGACGTTGGGCGGGGCAGAACCAACCCTCAGACGCTGGGCGGGGTGGAGCCAGCCCTCAGCCATCAGATGAGGCGGAGCCTGTCCTCAGACATCAGGCAAGGCGGAGCCGGCCCTCAGCCATCGGGCAAGCCAGAGGCCACCCTCGGACGTCGGGTGGGGTGGAACCAGCCCTCTGTGGGGGTATTAACCCCTATACCCTTACGGCTAGGCTTGGGCCGACCCGGATCAGGGGGTCCGGCTGTAACACCTCGGGTGTTAGCCTTGCATAACTTGACTTGCATAACATGAGCATGATCATCATGCATTCATAAACAAGCATTTACAATTGAAACTTTTGATTGAAACATCTGCAACCTTTGCTTGTTATCGCAGGTTTCATTAACATATGCAACCTTTCTCGTTATTTCATGTCTCCATGTGTATATGCAAATGATCATGAATGAAAACATGTACTTGGTAGATGTGAGTCACAAAAACATGTAACCACACTTGGGTTAGCAATTAGAGCATTGTTCATGAAAGTCACTTTTCATAATCAAGCCTTTAAGGCATGTTTCATGTGATTGCACTAACTAGCTCTATGAGTGACTACTACATGAAATGATTAAATGACCTTGCAAATTGCTTAAACATGTTTAGAGTATCATTATGAACAACTTTGATATTCATGGTTAGGGGTAAAAAGGTCATTAAGCCTTGCTTTGATATGTATCATCATTTAAAAGTGACATGTTTGACCAAAGTTGAACTAGGTGTTAGAGACCTTGCATGGAGGAGATCACTAAAGCAAAGTTGTAGTGTTTGACATAAGGAACAACTTTTATTTTTGGGTCTTTGACTGATTCAGCTCCTAACATGTGTGAATTTGGATCACAAAAATCAGTGAAATCAACATTTGCAACACTTAGCAAATTTTTTTGCTAAGTCATGAACCTTGACTGACTGACAGCCGATGTTTGGGGTGATATTACTCCATTTCTGTTGCGAATTAGAACTAGTTCTTTGAACAAGAATCATAGCTGGTACTTCGGTCTTCAACTTTGGTTTAGGAAGTGTTGGCTAGAAGTCCACGAATTAGGAGTTTAATCGACTCGAAAACACGCTGTCAGGCTCGGCAATTCTTGACTGAACCGACTGAATCAAAACCTTCAGTGGCCGACCGGTTCAGGCCGTGGTGGCCGCGTGGCGTGGAGCGTGGCCGCGCGTCGCCGGCCCTCTGCCCAGCGCGGCCAAGGCAGGTAGACGCGCGCCTTCAACTCCCCAGTGTGCGCCTGCTCCATTTCCACTCGCTCACGCCAGCTCTCTCCCTCTCCAGCACCCTCCCTTGCTCTCGCCGCAGAACCAGGCAACGCCGCTGAGCACAGCACCGCCTCTACCGTCGCCTCGCATGTGCTACGTCGCACCACCACTGCCTCCATCTCGCCCGTAGCTGCGCCACACCTCCCTCCACCCCTTGTCTTGATTGCAGCGGCTGTCACGCTTCGGTGAGGGCGTATTCACCATTTCCTTTCTCGCCGGAGTTCTCGGTCGCCATGGCCGCCTCCACAGCAAGCTGGCCATAGCTCGGCTCATCGGCGCTTTTCCTTCGATTTTGAGCGTTAGCGTTTGGTCAGGACATGTATTAGCCGGTGCTAAGACGTTACCTTCGTTAGTGATCCCGCCGGCATGGAACGCGACGACCTACGCCGCCACATTCTAACCCCCGCACCACCGCGCCGTGGTCAAGCGTCGTCGGAGCTTTGCGTGATGCATTTGTTGCTAAAATAGAGTCACTAGGACACCGTGGTACTGTTGCGTGCCTCTCCTAGTCTTCCCATGGCCGGAGACGGCCAGCACAGAGTTGAGCAGCGCCACCATGCTGCCATCGCTGGCGACGATCATGCTCCGCCGCACTAGCACTGTCACCACCTAGACCATTCAACGCGTCTTGAGTAGTAGATCACGATGGTGCCCGTGATTTCGCCGGAGAACTCACCGGCGACGAGCTCTGGCCGTGTCCATAGAGTGGCGCCGCCGGCCCTGTTTCGTCTCGATGACATGTGGGTCCAACTGACGCGTAGGTCCCACCGGTCAGCGACAGAAGAGGAGAAAGCTAGTTCATTCTTTTCAGATTTAAATCCTGATTTCATGTGTTTTGTTATTTTTAGATCTCTAGTCTGGTAGCTTCAAAAATTATGAAATAAATTTGGTTGTGTTCCTTAGGAAGTGTAGTATTTAGGAAAAATATATTCTGGACATTTACAGTAGAATTTTTGGGAGATTTAAATAGAGATTTGAAATGTGTTTTTGAATGCATGCAAATTTGTTTATTTTATATCTAGAGTTCCTATGCTATAAAAATTATGAAATTTTTGTGGTAAGCTATTCTTGTCATGTATGAACTCTGGTAAAAATTTGAGGATCAGTGCATGTGTAGATCTATAGTTATAGATTTTTCTTTTATGAATAGTTAATCCTTGTGTAAATTTTTATAAATTATTTATGAATCCAAAATTCATGAACATTTTTGGAGGTAATCCTAGTAGTATAGGGATGATAAGAAAAATAGGAAATCTATTGCTTGACACTTTTTAATAGGCTTTTCCATTTATGCTCTTTCAAGCCTTGCTGCCTTGTCATTTTTGCATAGGATGTTCTACTTGGTAAAATGACATGACATTTTTATAGTAGTCCTTTGATAGCATTAGTAAGGCACTATAAATTTTTGAGAATTTATGAAGCACATCTGGTATATGTTTATTATTTAACCTAGATATCTAAATAAAATAATAAAGGCAATTTAACCTAGATATCTTAAATGTATTTGGTATGCTTAAACTGTTGGTAGATTCTATGTTGTCAAATTTTGAATGATTACATGAAGTAGAAGTATTGTTACTTTGTATTGCAAAGTGAATAGTTTCCGGACAGATTCTGGAGTTTGATGAGTTGCATGTTGAAAATGATGTGTACTGTAAAAATGGTTAATAACAAAATGGTAGAGAATTTGATAAGCTTTCCAGAAAGTCTAGGGTCACTATATTTGGATTAGTAGAACTCCAGTTATAAGTGAAACAAGTAGCTACTATTTTGTGGCATAGTCGATGCATTGTAGAAGTAGTTAAGTAATAATCGAGAAGAGATATGCACCTACTCAATAAACATGATGCACTTGTTAACCTTTATGCATTCGCAATACTTATACCATACTCATGCATCTAGGATCGAAGGAAGAGATCACGTTGCTGGAATTCAAAGAAGTAGAGGAAGGGAACCAGTAGGAGGATCCGCAAGCCGCAGCTCCCGAAGGCGGGGAGTAGAACCCTGAAGAGCTTCTGGAGTGCCCTGACCACCCCCTACTTCCTTTCTATGAGGCAAGCCCCGGAGCATTATAAGTCTCCCAGTAATTTACAAGTGTTTACTTACGTACTTATGATTGATGCATTAGGTTATAAGAGTTGAATGAAACCACTTGATGCATGTACATTCCTTGTCCAGATATTACACCTTTAACCGGTATAGGTCCAGGATCGAATATATGCTTAGCCATGCTTAGACCGGTAGAAGTCGGGTGATGTCCTATCACCTGCGAGATGTAGGTGGATACCGGAGCACGGTTGGCTATATCTGCTATCGTGGAACAGAACCATGAGGTAAAAGTAAATCAAGACCGGACGGGAGGTCGATAGAGAAGCAACAAGGCATGGAGGTCTTGGGTGTGGATCTATCCCCGTCTATGTCGATCAAGGACCGTACTATTGTTGGAACTTCTGACAAGATTAAATGCATGCCTCTCACTTAGCTGGCCGGATAACTCGTTCCGACCGTGAAGCCGAGTAATTCAACTCAGGTCGGGACCCGTTCTGATGTGCGCTCCTTCCGGGGAACGATCAGACTGAGCCCAAGGGCAGGCTTGGCCTGAGCATCCTGGCATCTGGTGTTCCAGATTGTGCGGCGCGGTACGGACCCACGAAATGTGTACCTGAGTTGTACCAAAGGTGACCTAAGGCTATCGTGGCTAGTAGACCTGGGTTTGTGTTAGGAATAAATTCCTAGCTGGTTGAAATCGATTTGAATTGCCGTCTCTCCCGGATAGTGAGAAACTTGACTAGCTCCAACATCGTAGTAACTGTGTTATGAAACATGATGGTTCGGATGAAAATGGAATTACAATACCTGCTATGGTTACTATTGTATGCTTCTAAATGATATACCACATGTTTGGCATAGGATAGTTGCAAATCTAGAAATGGATAGTTATAATTAACTTGATAAAGGAATCATAATTGTACAATGGGTCAATTGCCTTTTACGCAAAATGTTATCCCGTTACGTCCACTTATACAACCTTGCATAATCCTTGGAGTCATTTTATTTCTGGTTCATGACGGGTAAGTCTAGCTGAGTACCTTCTCGTACTCAGGGTTTATCTTCCCATTGTTGCAGATGGCACTGTGTATCATGGTTATTGCAAGAGTTGCTTCTATCCCGCTATGGATGAGGAGTAAGCCTTGGGCAGGCTTCTTTAGTAATTCCTATCTTTGCTTTTGTGGACCGTGATCTTACTTGGCGCTGTATCAAACTATGTTGGAAACTTTATTTTTGAACTTATTTGCTTCTGCTTTAATTATCAAACTCGGTTTGTAATAACTTTTATTCGTACTCTGATGATGAAATGTATCTACGAACTTTATGTAATATGTGGCATGTATGTTGAATCCTGTACGATCTTGGTTGTTGTAAATCGTTTATCGAGACCCATCGTGGTACTCGACGGACTACCGGGTTTACATGGGTTCAAGTATGACAGTGCGACCGCTTGCGGGCTGCCATTGTACTTGTACTCTTATAAATTGGTCGGTTCTGCGAAGCTGGTATCAGAGAAAGATTCAACGTTAATTGTCACAAGTGTATTTAAAACAAAAGTTTTTGTTTTCCAAAAACCCTTCTCTAGCAACTAATAGTTATATAATAGGTATTTGAAATCTAAAGTGTGCCAATGATCACTTTCCTTATGCCCAAATTAAGGACTATTAGGTGGCTATTTAAGTACTAACATGGGGGTTTTTACTTCGTCGTCCATACGACGTGCTATTGTATGGATACCATTCATTTGAGTGGTAATGTATGGATCAAATGCCTCTACGCCAAGGTAAGATGATGAGTGTATGACCGCAAGATGTGAGAGTACGGTCGAGAAGAGTTAGCTTTGGTACGGCTATGTATGCATGCTTGCATATGTATATGGTACGTATTTAATTGTGGGTTTAAATTACTATCGGGTAGATTGATATGGAAGTATATGTATGGGTATACATATATGGAAGTATTTACAATTACATTCTGTATATTTCATTATGGGTTTAGGGCTAAAATGAAATTTTATGCAGGTACACTAACAACGAAACGTGTTGCTCGACTAGTTACGCTATTTATGAGAAAACGTATGTATGCCACCGTGTCTACCGTTAGAAACAAATTTTTCCTAAGTTTGTGAGGATGTATGGAACGAGCATGCATCATGATAATTACCATTCACATAACTACATTGTTCCTCCCCTTATAAAATTCTTACTCGGTT
The DNA here is from genome assembly GCF_019320115.1 of Miscanthus floridulus. Classification (NCBI taxonomy): domain Eukaryota; kingdom Viridiplantae; phylum Streptophyta; class Magnoliopsida; order Poales; family Poaceae; genus Miscanthus; species Miscanthus floridulus. Next base: position 52,660,782 of record NC_089588.1, read on the forward strand.
ATGTAACTCTTATCCATTATGGCATTGTCTCATCAAAGGGTACATGTTAATGGTGCAGATGGCATGCACCAAGCAGACTGCTCGCAAGTCCACCGGAGGCAGAGCTCCCAGCCATCAGCTTGCTCCATGTACCCGTCAATGTCACATGTTCCTTGGAGAGTTTGGGATGCCTACACTCTTGTGGAGAGTGCTCAGCTATGTAGGCTATCCTGATGGAATGGAACCCCGCTACTTCTGGGCAAATGAGCAGTTGGGAGAAGGTCTCTTGGTTACTGTGGAGGCCGTTGTTCATCCCCGAGGTGACGATTCTAAGTGGACAAGTTGGTGTTATGAGTCAACTGGTAGGACTGCTGAAGAAGCAACTGGCAGAGCAGCCTTTGGGATCCTGAGGGACATCATGGATCGTTTTTCTCAGGAGCTGGTAGCCGCTTTGGTTGGAGTTTTTTTGAGGGGCAACCCCTCCACTGACTCATGGCAGCAGGCAAGAGGACCACAGTTCATAGCTCGTTTCTAGGAGCACTTACACCAGGCTTTGGGAACCAAGCTAATCAGAAGTTCAGCTTATCATCCGCAAACTTCAGGACAGACAGAGCGAGTGAACCAAATCCTAGAAGATTTACTTAGAGCTTGTGTTATATCTTCAAAAGGTTCATGGGAGAAATGGTTACCTTTAGCTGAATTCTCCTATAACAATAGTTATCAAGCGAGTATCAAAATGGCTCCATTTGAAGCCTTGTATGGTAGAAAATGTAGGACTCCCTTGAATTGGATTGAGCCAAGTGAAAGGAGATACTTTGGTATTGATTTTGTCAATGAAGCCGAAGAGCAAGTACGTATCATCCAACAACATATGAAGGCAGCTCAATCAAGACAAAAGAGTTATGCCGACAAAAGAAGAAGACCACTGACTTTTGAAGTGGGTGACTAGGTATACTTGAGAGTATCACCCATGAAAGGTGTGAAAAGATTTGGGATGAAAAAGAAGCTTTCACCAAGATATGTAGAGCCATACAAAATTTTGGAATGAAAAGGGAAGGTTGCGTATAAGTTACAACTTCCATCGGAGATGAGTGCAATATTTAATGTGTTCCATGTTTCTCAGTTAAAGAAATGTCTTCGAGTACCGGAAGAAGCTATTGCACCCACCAACGTGCAGCTTCAATCGGATTTGACCTATGAAGAAAAGCCAATTCAAGTATTAGAGAAGATGGAGAGAGTAACATGGAGTAAGATTATTAAGTTCTATAAGGTGGTGTGGAACAATCATAGTGAACAAGATGCTACATGGGAAAGAGAAGATTATCTACGAGAGGTTTATCCCGCCTTTTTCCAAGAATGGTAGGTCTTGCAAATCTCGGGACGAGATTTTTATAAGGGGGGGGGGCTGTAACACCTCGGGTGTTAGCCTTGCATAACTTGACTTGCATAACATGAGCATGATCATCACACATTCATAAACAAGCATTTACAATTGAAACTTTTGATTGAAACATCTGCAACCTTTGCTTGTTATCGCAGGTTTTATTAACATATGCAACCTTTCTCGTTATTTCATGTCTCCATGTGTATATGCAAATGATCATGAATGAAAACATGTACTTGGTAGATGTGAGTCACAAAAACATGTAACCACACTTGGGTTAGCAATTAGAGCATTGTTCATGAAAGTCACTTTTCATAATCAAGCCTTTAAGGCATGTTTCATGTGATTGCACTAACTAGCTCTATGAGTGACTACTACATGAAATGATTAAATGGCCTTGCAAATTGCTTAAACATGTTTAGAGTATCATTATGAACAACTTTTATATTCATGGTTAGGGGTAAAAAGGTCATTAAGCCATGCTTTGATATGTATCATCATTTAAAAGTGACATGTTTGACCAAAGTTGAACTAGGTGTTAGAAACCTTGCATGGAGGAGATCACTAAAGCAAAGTTGTAGTGTTTGACATAAGGAACAACTTTTATTTTTGGGTCTTTGACTGATTCAGCTCCTAACATGTGTGAATTTGGATCACAAAAATCAGTGAAATCAACATTTGCAACACTTAGCAAATTTTTTTGCTAAGTCATGAACCTTGACTGACTGACAGCCGATGTTTGGGGTGATATTACTCCATTTCTGTTGCGAATTAGAACTAGTTCTTTGAACAAGAATCATAGCTGGTACTTCGGTCTTCAACTTTGGTTTAGGAAGTGTTGGCTAGAAGTCCACGGATTAGGAGTTTAATCAACTCGAAAACACGCTGTCAGGCTCGGTAATTCTTGACTGAACCAACTGAATCAAAACCTTCAGTGGCCGATCGGTTCAGGCCGTGGTGGCCGCGTGGCGTGGAGCGTGGCTGCGTGTCGCTGGCGCTCTACCCAGCGTGGCCAAGGCAGGCAGACGCACACCTTCAACTCCCCAGCGTGCGCCCGCTCCATTTCCACTCGCTCACGCCAGCTCTCTCCCTCTCCAGCGCCCTCCCTTGCTCTCGCCGTGGAACCAGGCAACGCCGCTAAGCATAGCACCACCTTCACCATCGCCTCGTGTGCGCTATGTTGCACCACCACCGCCTCCATCTCGCCCGTAGCTGCGCCACACCTCCCTCCACCCCTCGTCTTGATTGCAGCGGCTGTCACGCTTCGGTGAGGGCATATTCACCGTTTCCTTTCTCACCGGAGTTCTCGGTCGCCATGGTCGCCTCCACGGCAAGCTGGCCATAGCTCGGCTCATCGGCGCTTTTCCTTCGATTTTGAGCGTTAGCATTTGGTCAGGACGTGTATTAGCCGGTGCTAAGACGTTACCTTCGTTAGTGATCCCGCCGGCGTGGAATGCGACGACCCGTGCCGCCACATTCTAACCCCTACACCACCGTGCCGTGGTCAAGCGTCGTCAGAGCTTTGCGTGATGCATTTGTTGCTGAAATAGAGTCACTAGGACACCGTGGTACTGTTGCGCGCCTCTCCTAGCCTTCCCATGGCTGGAGACAGCCGACACAGAGTTGAGCAGCGCCGCCGTGCTGCCATCACTGGCGACGATCATGCTCCGCCACACTAGCACTGTCACCACCTAGACCATTCAACGCGTCTTGAGTAGTAGATCACGATGGTGCCCGTGATTTCGCCGGAGAACTCACCGGCGATGAGCTCTGGCCACGTCCGTAGAGTGGCGCCGCCAGCCCTATTTCTTCTCGATGACATGTGGGTTCAACTGACGCGTAGGTCCCACCGGTCAGCGACAGAAGGGGAGAAAGCTAGTTCATTCTTTTTAGATTTAAATCCTAATTTCATGTGTTTTGTTATTTTCAGATCTCTAGTCTGGTAGCTTCAAAAATTGTGAAATAAATTTGGTTGTGTTCCTTAGGAAGTGTAGTATTTAGGAAAAATATATTCTGGACATTTACAGTAGAATTTTTGGGAGATTTAAATAGAGATTTGAAATGTGTTTTTGAATGCATGCAAATTTGTTTATTTTATATCTAGAGTTCCTGTGCTCCAAAAATTATGAAATTTTTGTGGTAAGCTATTCTTGTCATTTATGAACTTTGGTAAAAATTTGAGGATCAGTGCATGTGTAGATCTATAGTTATAGATTTTTCTTTTATGAATAGTTAATCCTTGTGTAAATTTTTATAAATTATTTATGAATCCAAAATTCATGAAAATTTTTGGAGGTAATCCTAGTAGTATAGGGATGATAAGAAAAATAGGAAATCTGTTGCTTGACACTTTTTAATAGGGTTTTCCATTTATGCTGTTTCAAGCCTTGCTGCCTTGTCATTTTTGCATAGGATGTTCTACTTGGTAAAATGACATGAAATTTTTACAGTAGTCCTTTGATAGCATTAGTAAGGCACTGTAAATTTTTGAGAATTTATGGAGCACATCTGGTATATGTTTATTATTTAACCTAGATATCTAAATAAAATAATAAAGGCAATTAAATAAATAGTTTGAGCTTCACCATTATATTATCTTAAATGTATTTGGTATGCTTAAACTGTTGGTAGATTCTATGTTGTCAAATTTTGAATGATTACATGAAGTAGAAGTATTGTTACTTTGTATTGCAAAGTGAATAGTTTCCGGACAGATTCTGGAGTTTGATGAGTTGCATGTTGAAAATGATGTGTACTGTAAAAAAATGGTTAATAACAAAATGGTAGAGAATTTGATAAGCTTTCCAGAAAGTCTAGGGTCACTATATTTGGATTAGTAGAACTCCAGTTATGAGTGAAACAAGTAGCTACTGTTTTGTGGCATAGTCGATGCATTGTAGAAGTAGTTAAGTAATAATCGAGAAGAGACATGCACCTACTCAATAAACATGATGCACTTGTTAACCTTTATGCATTCGCAATACTTATGCTATACTTATGCATCTAGGATCGGAGGAAGAGATCACGTTGCTGGAATTCGAAGAAGCAGAGGAAGGGAACCAGCAGGAGGATCCGTAAGCCGCAGCTCCCGAAGGCGGGGAGTAGAACCCTGAAGAGCTTCTGGAGTGCCCTGACCACCGCCCTACTTCCTTTCTGCGAGGCAAGCCCCGAAGCATTATAAGTCTCCCAGTAATTTACAAGTGTTTACTTACGTACTTATGATTGATGCATTAGGTTATAAGAGTTGAATGAAACCACTTGATGCATGTACATTCCTTGTCCAGATATTACACCTTTAACCGGTATAGGTCCAGGATCGAATATATGCTTAGCCATGCTTAGACCGGTAGAAGTCGGGTGATGTCCTGTCACCTGCGAGATGTAGGTGGATACCGGAGCATGGTTGGCTATATCTGCTATCGTGGAACAGAACCATAAGGTAAAAGTAAATCAAGACCGGACGGGAGGTCGATAGAGAAGCAACAAGGCATGGAGGTCTTGGGTGTGGATCTGTCCCCGTCTATGTCGATCAAGGACCGTACCGTTGTTGGAACTTCTGACAAGATTGAACACATGCCTCTCACTTAGCTGGCCAGATAACTCATTCCGACCGCGAAGCCGAGTAATTCAACTCAGGTCGGGACCCGTTTTGTTGTGCACTCCTTCTGGGGAACGATCAGACTGAGCCCAAGGGCAGGCTTGGCCTGAGCATCCTGGCATCTGGTGTTCTAGATTGTGCGGCGCGGTATGGACCTGCGAAATGTGTACCTGAGTTGTACCAAAGGTGACCTAAGGCTATCGTGGCTGGTAGACCTGGGTTTGTGTTAGGAATAAATTCCCAGCTGGTTGAAATCGATTTGAATTGCCGTCTCTCCTGGATAGTGAGAAACTTAACTAGCTCCAACATCGTAGTAACTATGTTATGAAACATGATGGTTCGGATGAAAATGGAATTACAATACCTGCTATGGTTACTATTGTATGCTTCTAAATGATATACCACATGTTTGGCATAGGATAGTTGCAAATCTAGAAATGGATAGTTATAATTAACTTGATAAAGGAATCATAATTGTACAATGGGTCAATTGCCTTTTACACAAAATGTTATCCCGTTACGTCCACTTATACAGCCTTGCATAATCCTTGGAGTCATTTTATTTCTAGTTCAAGACGGGTAAGTCTAGCTGAGTACCTTCTCGTACTCAGGGTTTATCTTCCCATTGTTGTAGATGGCACTGTGTATCATGGTTATTGCAAGGGTTGCTTCTATCCCACTATGGATGAGGAGTAAGCCTTGGGCAGGCTTCTTTAGTAATTCCTATCTTTGCTTTTGTGGACCGTGATCTTACTTGGCGCTGTATCAAACTATGTTGGAAACTTTATTTTTGAACTTATTTGCTTCCGCTTTAATTATCAAACTCGGTTTGTACTAACTTTTATTCGTACTCTGATGATGAAATGTATCTACGAACTTTATGTAATATGTGGCATGTATGTTGAATCCTGTACGATCTTGGTTGTTGTAAATTGTTTATCGAGATCCGTCATGGTACTCGATGGACTACCGAGTTTATATGGGTTCAAGTATGATAGTGTGACCGCTTGTGGGCTGCCATTGTACTTGTACTCTTATAAATTGGTCGGTTTTGTGATATTCGGCCCACTAGAAGATGACACACGGACCGACCAACCTGTTTGGAATCCCGCGCAAGGAATCAAGGCAGATTTGGAGATCAAGCAAGATCCTGGTCAGTTAGAGTAGGAATCCTTATCCGGCCACCTATGGCAATTGTAACTAGCTAGGATTAGTTTCCAGATCTGTAACCCTACCCCTTGGATTATATAAGGTGGGCAAGGGACCCCTCTAAAAACATCTCTCATTAACATACAACAATACAATCAGACGCAGGATGTAGGTATTATGCCTTTACGGCGGCCAAACCTGGATAAAATCTTGTGTCTGTCTTGCGTCACCATCCTATTTGTAGCTTACGCATCTGTCTGCCGATAATCTACTACCTTGGGCATACCCCTAGGTAGACTGCCGACCGTATTTCATCGACAGTGGCATGCCAGGTAGGGGGTATGCGTACTGCTCTCCAAGCGAACAAGATGGTCATCATCCCCATTTCCATGGCTACGCCGAACGGCCTCACGTTCACCATTGGTCGGATCACCTAGACCACCGGCTCCAACAACTTCATCGCCATGACCCCGGAGGAGGTGCAGGTTCAATCTGCGCCGACCACTGCTTCACCTGTGTCGGCTACGGCTCTGACCACAGTGGATCTAGCTCTGACCATGGTGGATCTGGCTTTGACCACGGTGGATCTGGCTCCAACCACACCAGCGTCGTCTTCGGCCACGCCGACAACCCATCGTCTGCTTCCTCGCTACAAAAGGAGGCAGATCGACAACACCGACTTGCTCGACTCCATCGATCGGGTCGGCACCAAACTTGCCGAAACCCTGGCTCTGGTAAGTTTGATTCAAAGTCAACCTAATGAGCAGGTAACTACGACCCACAACAGATCTACCCAACTAGCTCAGGCCAGTCATCCTGCACGACTCGATACAGATCTCGTGGTCACATCTACTCCGAAAGGGCGCTCTGTTCATTGCCGTCCAGCCCCTACGACGGGTCTCTGGCTCTCCGAGTACGAAGCCTCGATGGAGAACCACCAGGTCCAGCCCTATGGCCTGCGCAACTTTGTCAACATGGTCTGAATTAAGGATTATTAAGAAGGATCGATCCACACAGTTCAAGAGGGTGGCTCAAGCTCCTCGTCCGGCATCGCATCTAATGCCTCCGTTCACACCAAGCTCTAGCATCATGACGACGAAGGCATTGAATACGATCTGGATATCCCAGACCACGCCTCGGGATTCCTGTGATTCCCATCCTTCCCATCAAGGCGAGGAGACTTGATCAATGTTGTCAGTAATGATGAACCACCGGCAGTCGGTGAAACCGAACAAGAAAGGCTAGCACGCAAAGCACGCAATATTGACCGGTTTAATCGCCGACAAATTGAAGCCAAGGCAGAAGAGGAGGCCCGACGCATAAGGGTCTAGCCATGCGACCTTAACAATGCCTTTGATAGGGTGGGGGACAAGCAGGTCTTCAGGACTCCAAGCGCCAATGTAGCTGTTGCTATGGCGACAATGCAACGACTACCAAACACCCTGGAAACACAGGCAGTTCGTGATGATATACAAGCTTACCTGACGGCTGCTTTGGCCCAGACCGCAGAGATTGTAAATCAAGCTCGGGCTCCATCCGTCTCAGTCGAATCAAGCCACAGCTGCCAGTACTCAAGTCACTCATAGCCACCCAACCAACATGGCTCGCGTAACAACAACCCATCAAACAACCATCAAGGTGGAAACGGTGACCATGATGGTGGTCAGGACGACAACCGCCATCGGGATGACAACTGCCATGACTTCCGGGACAACAACTGCTGGGACAACCACGATAATCGCCGTGATAACCACGGTTGTAGGGTTAATCAGGGTGGCAACCGAGATCGCCATGATGGCAATAACAACCTCCGCCATTACATCAGAGAACACGATCTACGCGATCGCATCAACCAAAGATGCAACGATCGTGCATCCCATGAAAGCTATCGTCATATGGAATATGATACTACCCATGGCCCTCTGGGGTTGAAGCAGTTCACTCCACACCTTCACCAAGTCATATGGCCCAAAAAATTCAAGCTCGAGAAACTTCAAAAGTACGATGGCAAGGAGAACCTCGAATAATGGATCATGCTCTATGAAACTACGTGCAGATCAGCCATGACTGATGAGCACGTCATGTCTAACTACTTCCCAGTCACTGTCGGCCACGCAGGTCACTAATGGCTGGTTAGCTTGCCGGCGAACTACTTTGATTCTTGGTAAGAGATCAAGCAAGCTTTCATCAACAACTTCATTGCTACTTGCGAGCAACCCGGCAACAAATATGATCTACAGCGTATTCGAGACCAAAAAGATGAGCCACTATGCGAGTACGTCTGGTGTTTCTCGGAGATGCGCATCAAGGTCCCATCAATCTCCGACAATGAGGCAATTGAGGCTTTCATTACTGGTCTCCGCTTCCACAATGCCCTATGGGACAAGCTTCTTCGCAAAAGACCTGAATTAGTCACAGTGCTCCTGGCCACTGCCAAGAAATATGCAGATGCCGATGATGCTAAAATGATAATCATCGAAGAAGTAGCGAGGGTTCCACGCTCCGACCACCCCCCACACCGCGATGACTACCGCGGCAATTGTGGTCGGAATGACAATTTTGACCACCGCAACCAGCACAATGACCCCCATGACCACCATGACCAGCGTAATCGTCGTGACGATTACAGGGGCAAGCATGCTCGGGAAGACGACGATGAGGTCAACACCGTTAAGAAAGGTGGTAGACATTGCAACTATGAAGAAGACTACGCCAAAGCATTGAAAGGGCCCTGACAGCTCCACCCTAAGTCAAACCATACCATGGAGAATTGTCATGTTCTCAAGTCTATCTACATGCGTCAACAGGCTTCGGATACGTTCGACAAGCCTAATGACATAGGGGAATAGTGCAACGAAGACAACGATGATGAAGACGTGGATCCCCGTCACAAGTACGTCAAGCCAACCGATCACGTCCACACCATCATTGGAGGCAAAGTGTCCATCGAGACCAAACGAGAACACAAGCTACTCGCCCGCACCTGCTTGAACGTGGCCAACACCGACAACCTCATTGTCAATCCATGGCTCCCTCCTTGGTCTCACCGCTAGATCTCCTTTAGTAGAAAGGACCAATGGACGGCAATACCTGAGCCAGGACATTTTCCCCTAGTCCTTGATCCTTGTATCAACAAGGTTCAGTTCGATAGAGTGCTAATTGACGACGGCAGTTCCATCGATACACTATTCAAGAATAGTCTACCAGCCCTGAAGATAACCTAGGCGGATCTCAAACCATACGAGGCATAGTTCTAGGGTGTTCTCCCCGGTCAGAGCTCTACACCTCTCGGGCAGATCATGCTACCTGTGTAGTTTAGTACCCTGGACCACTTCTGCACTGACTATGTCAACTTCGTGGTCGCTGACTTCGATGGCACCTACCATGCTATCCTTGGTCGGCCATCGCTCACCAAATTCATGGCCATACCTCACTACAGGTATTTGGTGCTCAAGATGCCTACCGAGAAAGGGGTTCTAACTCTTAGGGGCAACATATAAGCAGCTTAAACCTGCGAGGACGACAGCTTCAAAATAGCAGAGGCTCACGACCTCTCTATTCGCATGGCTGAGACCATGATCGAAGCCAAGAAGACCTCAGCCGACCACCTAGAGATCCCAGAGCTCGAGGCTCCATGCAAGAACATCAAGTCCAAGGAGCACAAGGTGATCCAGCTGGTCGATGGTGATCCCAGCAAAACGGCCCTTATCGGGGCCAACCTGGATCCTAAATAGGAAGACGCGCTCGTTAGGTTCTTGAGGAGCAACGTGAGTGTGTTCACATGGAAACCTGCTGACATGCCCGGTGTACCTCGGAACTTGATCGAGCACTCCTTGAATGTCAACGGCAAGGCCAAACCTATCAAGCAGAAGCTACAATGGTTCGCTCATGACAAAAAGGAGGTGATTAGGGTAGAAGTTACATGGCTTGTGGTAGCTGGATTTATCAAAGAAGTGTATCATCTAGAGTGGTTAGCCAACCCGGTTCTTGTACGCAAAAAGAATAATGAATGGAGAATGTGCGTTGATTACACTAATCTCAACAAACACTGCCCTAAAGACCCCTTCGGCTTACCTCGCATAGACGAGGTCGTAGATTCAACCACCAGTTGCGAGCTGCTTTCCCTTCTCGATTGCTACTCTGGTTATCACCAGATCGCTCTCAAAAAGGATGACCAAATCAAGACATCCTTCATCACGCCTTTCGATGCCTACTGCTACACGACCATGTCGTTCGGGCTCAAGAACGTCGGGGCTACCTACCAACGCGCCATACAGGCCTACCTCAAAGACGAGATAAAAGACGACCTCGTCGAGGCTTATGTTGATGATGTAGTTGTCAAAACCAAGGAAGCACATACCCTTGTTGACAACCTGGAACACACCTTTGTAGCCCTTAATACATTGCAATGGAAATTAAACCCAAAGAAGTGCATCTTTGGTGTTCCTTCTGGATACTGCTTGGCAACATCGTCAGTCATGACGGCATACACCCTAACCTAGAGAAAGTCAAAGCTATCTTAGACATGAAGCCACCCAAAAAGGTGAAGGATGTCCAGAAGCTTACCGGATGCATGGCTGCTCTCAGTCGTTTCATATCAAGATTAGGCGAAAAAGGACTACCATTTTTCAAGCTGCTCAAAGCATTCGAGAAGTTTGAGTGGTTGGAGGAAGCAGACGCTGCCTTCACATAGTTGAAACAATTCCTTACATCACCTCCAGTCCTCACTGCTCCTAGAGAAGACGAAACCCTCCTGCTTTACATTGCGGCAACTAATCAAGTGGTCTCCACTGCCATGGTGGTCGAGCGTGATGAGCCTGGCCATGCCTATAAGGTACAGTGACCAATCTATTTCATCAGTGAAGTACTCAATGAATCCAAGATCAGGTACCCATAGATTCAGAAATTGATCTATGCCATACTGATAACATCCTGAAAGTTGAAACATTACTTCGACGGATATCGTGTGGTGGTCATGACCGAGTACCCTCTGGGGGACATCATTCACAACAAGGATGCGGATGGGCGCATCGTCAAATGGGCAATGGAGCTATGCCCTTTCTCCATGGAATTTGCAAGCTGTACTACAAACAAGTCTCAGGCACTCATTGATTTCATCGTCGAGTGGACAGATTTAAGCACACCTACCTCTTAGGGGCCCGATGAGTATTGGAAGATGTACTTCGATGGCTCTCTCAACACTGACGGCATAGGAGCAGGAGTCCTTTTCATGTCACCATCTAAGGAGCAGCTCTGGTATGTCCTCAGGATTTATTTCCTAGCATCTAATAACACCGCCGAGTACGAAGCATGCCTACATGGTTTGCGCATTGCGGTTGAGCTCAGTGTCAAACATCTCTATGTCTATGGAGACTCGGCTCTGGTCATCAACCAACTCAATAAGGACTGGGACATGACCAGCGAAAAGATGGATGCATACTGCAAATCAATCAGAAAGCTGGAAGGCAAGTTCTATGGCATCGAGTACACACACGTGGTCCGGGACAAAAATCAAGCAGCAGATGCGTTGTCAAAGTTAGGATCATCCCGAGCCAAAGTCCCACATGGCGTATTCATTCAAGACCTACTCACGCCTTCCATCGAAGAGGAAGATCCCACGATCGACAAGCCTCCAGACCAGCTATTGGTGGCTACGGTTCCGGCGTCAAGCACCACCGAGCCACCTCCGACCACTAATGAGCCCGACTGGAGAGTACCTTTCATCAAATACCTGATAGATGGCAGCAGTTACACTGATCGGATAGAAAACGAACGCCTGATGCGTCGCAGTAAGCAGTATATGCCTCTGGTATAGGCTCCTGAGAAATTTACATGTGTCTTTGTGCTGATCGACAAATTTTCTAAGTGGATAGAGTATATGCCTCTGGTACAGGCATCCTCAGAAAAGGCTGTCTTGTTAATCGACCAGGTCATCCATCGCTTTGGCATACCCAATAGCATCATCACTGATATGGGTACTTAGTTCACCGGGAACGCTTTTTGGGACTTCTGCGATGAAAGGAGCATAGTAGTAAAGTACGTCTTGGTGGTGCACCCTAGAGCTAGGACAGGTCGAGCAGGCAAATGGTATGATCTTGGATGCACTTAAGAAGAGGGATGTACAGAGAAAATGACAAAGCTCCCGGAAGATGGCTCAAAGAGTTACCAGTCGTGGTCTGGGGCCTTAAAACCCAGCCTAGTCGCAATACCGACGTATCACCATATTTTATGGTTTACGGTGCTGAGGCAGTGCTCCCAGCAGATATAGCCTTTAGGTCAGCAAGGGTAGAGAACTTCGATGAAGACAAGGTCAATGAAGCGCGGGAGCTAGAAGTGAATAGTACAGAAGAGAAGTGGCTTGTTCTTGCGTACGTACAGCCAAATACCTTGCTGTTTTGCATAGGTACTACAACAAGAACGTTAAGGAGCATTTCTTCATGGTCAGGGACCTGGTCCTGAAGTGGAAGACGAATCAGGCTGGTGTCCACAAACTCGCAACTCCATGGGAAGGGCCCTTCATGATCAAGGAAGTTACACGACCAACGTCTTACAGGTTAGCTCACCTGGACGGTATGGACGTACCCAATTCATGGCACATCGACAAGCTTAGGCATTTCTATGCTTAACTACTAAGATATGTACTCCTCTTGTACTTTCAATTTAATTCAATAAAGCTATTATGATTTCTCCGACCACTCTAATGTGTCATTTTGAAGTCTATCGTTATCCTAACTCAACCAGTCAAAATCGACCACCATTCCTTCCTGGGTTTTTGGAGCAGGCCCTGTCTCCGGTTTCTCCCAACGCGTGCATGGGATCTGCCCTCTATGCTATGGGTGATCGGCAGGTCCCCTCTGGTTTGACTTGTCTATGTCTACGTGTGCATAGGCTACGCACCTCACACTCCGACCACATAACAAACTAGGGCCATACAAACCTGTTAGGATGATGTGTCGATTAAACTGGTACAACTAAACAGAACGCTAATATGTTCTTACTTAGTTACACCAACACGAGATCCAAGCTTAAATATGTTTTCCACAAAACAAACAAGCTTATGCTGATATACAGTTACGTTATTACAAGCTTGCCTGAAAAGGTCCAAGTTTACAATAACACAACTACATCTTTTTCTACAGCTACAACCTATACTATTGGCTGGTCGGGTCATGTGGCACCTGCTGCTCGCTAGGCCTAGCATCGTGCTCAAGTCCCGAGGACTCTTGTATTGGTCGAGCTGAAGAAGATGGCCCCGTCGATGCCTGGCTGGTCGAGACCGCAGGCTTCGCCAGTTGGCTCAAAACTAATGGCGCTTCCAGCTGACTTGTTGATGGCGTACCCTGTACAGGTGCTATCCCACCTCCACACAGGTTAATGTCGCCAATTATTTTTGCCGACAAGTCTAGCTGGGTCATCTAAAGCTCCTCAGCCTTGTCTAGATCTACCTCCTTTGGGTATCCAGCCTCCAGGCGCTTAAGATCGATCAAGGGGTAGTGAGCACGCACCATGCTTAACACATGTGCGCCGGTGTACTCACCTACCTCCTTCATGAACTCCTGGAACCATCCCCATGCCTTTCGGCATCTATCGACCAGTCCGAGTTGTGGCGTCCTTGGCACATCCTCTATAAGCGCTAGATCGATAAGGTTGAGGACCGGCAAAATGCCCGTTGCCACTTCCTGGCACCGGTTCTTCCACGTGTCCCGATCCTTGGAGATCTCTTGGCACCACACCTTTCAACCGTCATGATCTTTTATCATGGCTTCTAGATGCTTCTTGGCATTGACTTTTAAAACTGCAAACCGCACAATCCATTAAAATGTCATACCACGACAAGATAAAGCGGGCAACAAAAGTGAGCAAAGGGGTTTGGAAAACTTACTTTTTAGTTCCTCTTTCATCTTGGTCATGTGGTCCCGGAGCTGTGACTGATCATGCGCTAGTTTTCTGTTGTCCTCCTTCAGGCGATCACACTCCACGACCGCACAATTGTTCTCCTCTCAGACACGGACCACTTTGGCTTCTAAGCCTGCACTACAGCTGTGGCAGAACCTCCTAAGAAATTGGGCCCACATGCACCTATCGTTGTCTTAATAGACCTTGGATAGCGTACACGAGTTCCCAACAACTCAACAGGTCTATCGGGTGTCCTCGGGAAACCTAAATCATCCACGATTCTTATTCGAACAGGATCCCAATCACAGACATTACATATTACAATAGTTTATTCAAATATATACATCAGAGTAAAAGATAGCGGAAGTCTTAAGATAACATAGTTTACAAACTAGTTGTTTTCAAACTTACAATACCATAAGTGTCATACAACCATAGTAGCGGGATAATATTACATTAACATTATTTATCATACAAACTAGTGCCTTGTCCAAAGGCCATTCATCATTCCTCATTGTCATTGACTTCAAACATAGACATGCAGCAGGGACCAAAACAAGCATGCGCATGCAACTCACCTGCAACAAGGGTTAACAAACCCTGAGTACAAAAGTACTCAACAAGACTAACCCGATGTAAAGGGGTGTAAGACTTTAGAGATGCAGGGGTTGGGGCAAGGTAAGGATGTAGCAAGATTCAAAGTTCTTTGCCAAAAGCTTACTATTCTTATCTTATTTTCAAGTTTTACCCCTAAGTCCTTTTAGTTCATTATCTCAACTAAATGTACATTTCCCATATTCCAATCCTTCTTATTCCATTCTTTTCTCATATTTTAGTAATTCACCAGTCCTACATTGCTTCTGTAATGAATCAAGTCTCCATATTCGTGGAGCACCGGCAATTCGAATTGATTCAAGTCCCAGCTAGGGATTCCTTATCACACGACATATGTAGAACTTAATCTTGCATATATCAACCTCGCTACCGGATCCTCCTATACTAAGCCATCTCCACGCCACCCGAGAGCATAGCACACCTCAAATCAGGCCACATTCCAGCCACGAGGGTACATGTTAGTCCCGCCATCTCTCCACTCCCAGTGCGTGGGCATTCGTCTTAGTATCAGATTAGCCGAAGTAGGCTTACCGGAGTATGTGACTAGTACTACAAAGTGTCTCGTTCAGAAGATCCACAATGAGTGGCCTTTAAGCGACATAGTCGGCAACATTACCCAACATTCAAGATAAGTCACCCGACTAGTCTCTAGTTCATTCTACCTTCTTTCTTTCTTTGGCTAGTATGCCATCTTTGATTGTATTGAAACTTTTACTTTGAAAGCCTACCATAAAGCATACTAAGCATTCTACGCCTTTGTAAAAGAAAACATCTTCAAGGATGGTAAACAATTAACAAGGTAGGCAATGCATCAAGTAGGTAACATTTGAATAAATCAACTTAATGCAATAGGTAACATAGGTGATAAACTTTTCAAAGTAAACAAGGTAAGGGTTTAATGCATAAACCGGGGCTTGCCTTCGTTGACGATCTCGGGTTCCGGATCAGTACCACAATTATCGAATCCCGTGACAACCGAGGATTCTTCCACAACTTACTCAACTAGAATCATTTCACTCTCGGATTCTACATGAAATAATAACATATGTTTCAACATGGTGATAATGTAAACATGATGCTTTTATGGTACATGAAATATAACAACACTTCGAATACAATTATTTTTCACGGTACAGTTGTAAGCCAACAAAACCAACCTACAATTCTACCATCAAGGATCACACATGTGACTTGACCAAACTGATCTTCAAACCCTACTGGTCACAAAACATGACCAAAACAAGACCAAAAACTAATCTAACACTTAGGGTTTGCTTTTATTCATTTTCGAAAAAATTTGGAAATAAGCCCAAAAATGAACTTGTTTCAAATGACCTCAAATTTTTATGTAAGCTTCCTCATGACAAATTAGTGTACCAAAACAAATTTCATAATTTTAGGAATTATACAGTGGCCTACAAAAATCATGGAAATTACATTTATCAATTAATGGACTGAATTTTTGAACATTACAATTTTATTCAAATTTCAAGTTTAATATTTTTAAACCATACTAGAGCATGTACAGAAGCTACACACAAATTTTCAGAATTTTTGGAGCTATGATTATTTTCCTATAAATTCCCAAAATTTCAGCACTATTCAAAACCCAGAAAATATCAAAATTCACTATTCTCTCTCTCTCTCTCTCTCTCACTGACAGCCGGCCCCCACATGTCATCCCTAACCTCTGGCTTTGACCGTGGCAACGACGGCGCTGACCGGCGCTAACTTGCCGACGGTGAGCCCAACAGCGACGGCCAAAGTACCAACACGTTCACAAGAACTAGGCGCATCGATCTGTGATACTTCAGAGGTTGATTACGACATGGAACAAGGCTGACATCGGCCATGGCGGACATGGTGGCATAGCAGTGTTACGCTGGCAAAACAAGGCTAGTAATGGTGAAACAAAGAGTTCAGGAAGCATCAGTGGCTCACCCCGAATGTGTTGAAGCAACGAGTGAGATCGGAGAAGCTATGGTGACGCATTTCGACGGTGACAGCGATCACGGCGGAGCGGACCTCATCGACGATGGCGTTCCAGCGACTATAGTGGGCAAAATGACCAAGCAAGAGTGGATTAAGCACTACAGCATCGAGATGAAGCTGTAGAGACAACAAGCAAGGGCAACAGCTCACCGAATGATGCTGGCTACGGTGAATCGGAGTTTCGGTCGAGGTCGCCGGCCGCGAGGAAGAAGAACGTGGACAGCGAGTTCTCGGCGAAATCAAGTGGTAGCAATAGGTCGGTCGGATGCGCAAGGAGTAGGCGGAACTAGAACATTGCTTTTCTGGGGCTATCTTGCGCTGAGGGAGCGAGAGGAGCTCGCCGGAGTTGAGGCGGCAACGTCGGGAAAACAGAGGGATGGAAGAAAAGCAAATGACGACGTCTGGGATTTATAGCGCGGCCAGGAGCGCGCGGGATCGACACGCAGCGTGCACCCCATGCTAGCGCGAAGCCGAGGGCGGCCATGGGCACGCTTGGAAGGCCGGAGAAAGGACGCCGGCGGTGGGGCGGTGACGCCCTGTTGCCAACCTGATTTTTGAAATATTCACAGAATTGCCACTGTGTTTATTTTGCAAATTACTCACAAATTTTCTAAAGAAGTTAAAAATCTCCAAAATGAAAGTTGCTCAACTTTTCAAACTCTACAACTTTGCTTCAAGGAATATTTTCAAATTCTGCCTCCATTTTGAAATTTGAATTTGGGGTGCATTTGAGCATTTGAATCATATCAAAATTACTCCAAATTGTATATGTAAACTTGAAAAACTTTGAATACCAAAGTTGATCCATATAAAATAATCTTCAAATTTGCTT
Organism: Miscanthus floridulus; assembly: GCF_019320115.1. Classification (NCBI taxonomy): domain Eukaryota; kingdom Viridiplantae; phylum Streptophyta; class Magnoliopsida; order Poales; family Poaceae; genus Miscanthus; species Miscanthus floridulus. The sequence goes on from NC_089588.1 coordinate 52,678,227, forward strand.
ATTGTCACAACCCCAAATTCCAAATGGATTTTGAATTAGACAAAAGGGGCAAAAAGGACTTTTATGATTTGAATTTGAATTCAAATTTGATTTGTTTACCTTTTTACTTTAACTTTGATTTTTGACCAGTAACATGGCCCATTAGGGTTATTTGAGTCAAATGACACATGGCCTCACATGATCACATGAAATTTTACCCTTGTGGTCATGATCTTTATTTAGAGTTTGAATCACATCACACATAAAATAACAACTTATGAAATAAAGCTTATTTAGTGAATGCATTCAAAATTTTCTACTTTATGAATGCTTTGTAATGCATATGATGGCATGTCAAATTTTAGTGCTAGGTCAAAACACCAGAGGTGTTACAATAGCTATTACTACCAACAACGCAACAACACTCGTCATGCACTCGTTGTGATAAAGTGACTACTTACTTGTTCTTTCTTGCTCTTTGTTACTGAGCTGGATGACCAGGTTCTGGTTCTGGGACTCTTGCTCCATCCTCTCATGGTTGGTGGTTTCAAGTTGGTGGTGCAAGCGTTCCACTTCCGTCATCGGCTCTTTATTGCTTGCAGTGATCCCCTTGATCTGGTCGAAGCATTTCTTATGGTACCTTGCGGTCTTCATTAAGTCCTATGTGCACAAAGCTAAGTAAGAAAGTTTGACTACACAACAAGATCAGGCGATGAAGCAAAACATACCTGGACCTCCGTCACTAGTCGTTTCACCGCTCGTTCAACCTTCTTGGTCTCTTCGACCTCTGGGATTTCCTCATGAACAACCCATTGGTCATTCCGCTAGTGCGACACATATACATGTTGTCGCTTGTCCTATGGATGGCCTAGGACCTCCTCTACTTTGTCCTCTTCGGGTATCGATGTTGGTTCAGAGTTGGCAGCTTCTGCGATCACTATGGCCTTTCCGTGGGCTACAGCATCGACAAACGTGCTCTGTGCTATCACCTCCGGCCGCTGCTCCTCAATCTATTCTGTTACTCTTGGTGCTGAGGTGTTGCCCTCAGTAGGGTTGGTGCTCGGAGCACTTGTCCTTGGCTCGGCTCTTCCCTCGACTACCTGCTCAGGGACTATTGTCTAGCTACATGTGTGCTGAGGCTCCGGTGGACCTTTTGCTGTGGTTTTCTCCATGGCCGGCTGCTGGGCAGTCTTCTCTGAAATTACTAGCGGAGCCACACTGCTCCCGGCTAGTTGGTCTAGATTTTTGGTGGACGCCGAACTAGTATATCCGAGATAAGTTCAAAAGGCAACCGTAATCAATATAAATTGCAAGCTTACATCAAGGTTACAAATACTTACATGTTGGAAGCACGGAATGATGTGGTGAAGGTGCGTCTCTTCGGCCGTGCTTGCTCCATGTGTTGTGCGGGTGACACCTGGTCTCCCTTTACGTCCAGCACCAATGCCATGGCTTGGTGCTCGACCCCTCCGCCGCTTGTCCTCGGCGCTACAGTGGTTGGCGATGTGAGTCCCACCAGCACGGAAGAGCCACCTTGCTCCATCGACTCTAGTTGCCTCCTCCTCTTTCGAGGGATGAGTTGAAAGATATATGCACCCTCTGTGTCGTCGTCCGACAAAGTCAAGATCGCCTGACGACGCTTGTTGGTCGCTGGCCGCTTACCAACAGCTTTGGGCGCTGCCTCCTCTCCAACTCTGAGCACAGCCCAGTCCACGTCCTCGCCCCTGATGCTAGTCTGGGTGGTCGGGTCGACAACTTGCGGCCAATCTACACCAGGTGGTGGCGACACAAACACTATCGCTCTATCCTGACCATTAATCTGGGAAACAAATAGGAGATCACATAGTAAGTTTCTACTACAATATGAGACTATGGGTACAAGGCCAGATGAGTTACCTTTGGGGGAGGTCGAGCGAGCTTGAAAGCGTGCTCGATGTCGCTCAATCTAACATAATTTGGATCAGCTAAGTTCAATAGCTCTCTAATTCTGGCTCTAACTTCAATCTTGTCAAGCGCCTCCTGCCTCATCCTCGTTGGGTCTGCGCTACCTTGGTACTCGTAGCCGGGATGTACCCTCCTCTAGCAGGGCTGGATCCTTTGGCTGATGAAGTTCCCGACCACGCTAGGACCGTCTAGTTTCTTCCATGGGATCATCCCAAGTATTTCTGGAATCTGTTCCAGGCGCTCAGGCTTCTCCGACCAGCTAGTCCTCTTCTCCGGAATGTACCCCATGTCACACAGTGTGATCGTGTTTGGCTCTTCACGGATGTAGAACCACTTCTTGTACCAGTCATCAAGCGACGTGTTCCAAGGGCAGTGCAGGTACTAGGCCTTCATCCTGTCACAGAGGTTGAGGTACACACCTCCAACTATCTTCAAGCTATCGCTTCCTTTCTTCTACAAACAGAAAAGATGGCGAAAGAAGTCAAAATGGGGCTGGAAGCCGCCATATGCTTCGCAAAGATGAATGAAGGTGGAGACAAGGAGAATCAAGTTGGGATGCAGATTGCAAATCCCAATCTCATAGTACAGACAGAGCCCTTGAAGGAAAGGGTGCACTAGAACCCCAAAACCCCGCTTGAAGAAATCTTCGAAAACCACAATCTCACCTGGTTGTGGATCGGGGTACCCCTCGCCCTTCGGCGTGCACCATCCTGCGAGTTCCTTGTTGTGGAGTACTCCCATGATGACGAAGTCTTCGATGGTCTGCTCATTGCTTCTCGACTTCCACCACTCCTTCACCATGACTCCTGCTTTCTTCTGGGTGTCACTTTTTGCCATGAATCCAGCCTTGCTGATGAAAGAGGATACGGTGGAGGATTGATTGGTGATGATTTCAGAGGTATTAGGTTTGGCAAGAGGAAGAAGAAGGCTACGGCGGCGAATGGTAATGGGGTTCGGTAAAAAGTAACTTACCAATTCTATACTATATTTAACCATGAGTTTCGCCGTTTCGCCTGCCCAAGATTCTTGGGAGACGTGCACACGCATCATAGATGGTTGTTTTCACAACCTCAAGATCTATGCCAATATATGTGCCTCTTCGTTATCAGTGTATGCACCTCTTCGTTACTAGTGTGAGAGGGCCCACGCTGATGCACCTCCTTACAGGTGCCAAGTGACTGTTTGCTTGAAAGGACAAGAAGGCAGTATGACGAGCTATACCCATCTACTTTTTTTACCAGACATGTCAGATTGGACTTGATAGAGTAAGAAGATAAATAAATACACCAAATAATAGTACAAGTGGCATTTGATTCTTCACCGCACCTCTTGTGCTTAGGGACTGTCCAGACTACTATCATGCTCGGGGACTACCCAGACCACTATCATGCTCGAAGACTGCCCAGACCACTACCGTGCTTGGGGACTGTCCAGACCACTACCGTGCTCGGGTACTGCTCCGACCACTACCATGCTAGAGGACTTTTCAGACAACTACCATGCTCGGGGACTGTTCCGACCACTGTTCGGAGACCACTCTCCTCGGCTACATGTGATTTGTACTCACATACAGTCGAGAGACATTTATTTAGACCTTGCTACAAGGCTTATACTTCGCCTTCAAGCAAGCTCAGGGACTACATCAGTACGATGCACCTGCCGATGCATCTCGTATTGCTTGTACGACGATTGGATTCTTAACTTCAGTGGAAATTCTTTTTAGACCCTGGCACCACGTGCCTATGTCACCTACTACCAGGCTCGAGGACTAAGTGGACACACTTCACCTTGCGGTGAATGTGTTTATTTTATCGACCCCTACGCTTTGACTGATTGCCAGAATTACTATTGTCCAAGGGTCACTTACATTTCTTTTCAGAAATACAAGTGGGCACACTTGATAAGGAAAGAAATCTTTTTCTTTTTTTTTAGAGCACCATGCATTCTTTGGACAACCAAAATCTTTGGCTATAATCGTGGTCTACTGCTCTCTGTTCTGACCAGAATGCTGGCACATTCGATTGGTCAATGTTTCAATCAGTTGGAGATGACATGAAGACAGATCGCATTAGTCAAAGGAGATCGAATGGCGTGTTGTAGCATAATATATGGTGCTCGGGGACTAGCTGTGGGGGTATTAACCCCTATACCCTTATGGCTAGGCTTGGGCCGGCCCGGATCAGGGGGTCCGGCCCACTAGAAGATGACACGCGGCCCGGCCAACCTGTTTGGAATCCCACGCAAGGAATCAAGGCAGATTTGGAGATCAAGCAAGATCCTGGTCAGTTAGAATAGGAATCCTTATCTAGCCACCTATGGCAATTATAACTGGCTAGGATTAGTTTCTAGATCTATAACCCTGCCCCGGATTATATAAGGCAGGCAAGGGACCCCTCTAAAAAACATCTCTCATTGACATATAGCAATACAATCAGACGCAGGACGTAGGTATTACACCTTTACGATGGCCGAACCTGGATAAAATCTTGTGTCTGTCTTGCGTCATCATCTTGTTTGTAGCTTGCGCATCTGTCTGCCGATAATCTACTATCTTGGGCATACCCCTAGGTAGACTGTTGACCATATTTCATCGACACCCTCAGACATTGGGTGGGGTGGAGCCAGCCCTCAGCCATCGGGCGGGGCGGAGCCTGTCCTCAGACATCAGGCGAGCCAGAGCCCGTCCTCGGATGTCGGATGAGGTGAAGCCAGCCCTTAGCCATCGGGCGAGGCGGAGTCTAGCCCTTGGGGGTCGGGCGAGGTGGAACCAATCTTCTGTCATTCGGGCAAGAAGCGTAGTAGCGTTTTTGTCTGACCAGAAGCGTCAACATTCAATGGTTATTAATTCCACCTCATTGGGTACCCTAGTATTAGGTCCCCGTCAAATATACTTGCAAGTACACCAATGTTTATATCAGCGGTAAGAACGGTATTCTCAAGATAGTGGACGCACAATTGGGCATTCCTCAAAGGATAAAATAGAAAAGAAAGAATAAAATAATAATCCTAAGTAGAGCAGGCATGGTCTAGTATAGTCATACAAAGATTAGTTGATAATCATACAAGTTACATAATTAGTGTTAGTGCTAAGTGTGAAGCAGGTCAGGAGGCCACCGAGTACTGGTCTACCAGCAACCTCATGTGATAATTTAGACTCCTACACCCTAAACTAACATGGGGGAATACAAGGAATGGACAAGGCTATCACCACCTGCCGCCTTTCCCTCAACCATGGAGAAGGACAATGCATTCACCTATCTCTCCATACTCGAGCACCACGCTCGCATACATAGAAACTACCCAAATCCCCCCGAACTCTGACCCTACGGATCGACAAGTAAAAAACTTGGGCACACCTAACAGCACAATGAACCGCCACATCAACTTAGCTCTAATTCCAATTATATAAGTTATATGAGTGGTTAAGCATAAAGTCATATTTGCTACTCTCAAAACACATAAACTATATACTAGTTAATATGTCAAGATCATAACACAACAACTATACTCTAGTTTATAAGTATGACTATAAATGTAAGATGAGAGCATGACTTTGGAAGAACTCATATTTGTATTCATACCAAGAATCTTTTCTTCCAAGGAGTCAAGCCCTCCAAGGTAGCTTTGCCATGCTCTAGACTACTACTAGAAAGATAAAAGTACAAAGAAAAGTGAGATGTTGCTCAAGAGGTGTGTGGTGATGCCCAAATGGTGTGTGTGTTAGAGGGGAGCTCTAGCCCTCTATTTATATAGGACTTGAGGCGGTGTGGAGGCTATTTTTGGTGCGAGGCATGGACTCCACCACCTCTGCATGTCTTCATGTTACCGCCATATGAAGGAGCGATAGAGAGGTGCCAGGTGGGGTGCGAGTGCACCCAGGGTGCTACCGCACCCTGACCGACCTCTGTCACCATCGCGTTCACGTGGTGGGTTGGTGAGTGACTTGGGCTGCTCCTTGGGGTCGTCTTTCGCCCAAATTGTTTGAGTGAATGGGCCTTTCTATTTATCCTTTGCACAATTCAGCATTACGCTTCATCAGAAAGCACCTTTTGGTGTATTATCCCATGTATTTGTGTTTGTGCCCTGCAAAGCAATATTTTCCCAATCCATGTGGAACTTGGTCAATAGTAAATACATATGTGTTTAAGATTGCTAATTGCTCCTCTTTTTATGTCTTAATTGGCGGTCAGATTTGGTCATTAAGGACCACCAACAAGGAGGATGAAGAGGAGCAAGAGGAAGAGGACGAGGACAAGGACGACGATGATGGCGGTGACAACAACAGTGACGGTGGGGACAACGGCGGCGACAGCGACAATGGCGGTGTTGGGGACAACGGTGGCGGTGGGGACAATAGTGATGAGGTCACACCTCCAGCAAAGAGGCACAAGAAGGAATGCGGATCCTCTGGCACTAACGATTTGGATTAGTTTAGTATAGGTAGTCCTACTTTGCAGTCTAATCTAGTAAGTTAGTTTTTATTAGTTTGAAATAAAGAAGTTATGTTTGGTGCTTTTGTGTAGTCTAATCTAGTAAGTTAGTCCGAAATGCTGTCTAATCTAGTAAGCTAGGAGGGAAAAAACAAATCCTCAATCAGCATCTTAACTTCGTGGATCAGTGGCAGGAGCATTTTGGAAATACCTTAATGTAGTTGCTAGAAGGGGTAAGAATCCTCAATCTAGTAAGTTTAGTGTAATTACTTGGTATTTAATACCAATGTGTGCTACTTTTGTAATCTAGTAGCTTGGAGCTTTTGGAAAGAATGAAATGAAGACATATCTGAGAACGGTGTGTTGAATTCATGGATTTGTTCATGTTAATGGCTTGGATTTTCTAGAATGAACAAAATGAAGTCATCTTTGACAGCAAAGTTCTCTTTTATTAACTCATGGCTAGAGCAAAGATTGTAATTGAACTAATCTTTTTTGTTTGCTTCTTTGTCTCTTAACCCCCCTCCCGGATTTTCCTCTTTTTGTAATTAGGCGTCTTTGGTTCCTACCCATAGTCTACCACAACTAACCTTAGCCAAGTGTGGCAAGCCACAAAAAGTGTGGCTAGCAAAGTAGTTGCCACACTTTGCCATGCCTAAGGGAATCTTGCCACATTTATTTACTCTATGACATGTGGAGCCCGAAAGAATCATGCCTAACCTTAGTTCAAAACCAACAATTACCAACTTGATCAAACTTGGCTAAGGTGAAGTGTGGCAAAATGTGGCTAGCAACCAAATAGGAAAGTCAGTAGGGGTGCAAGCCGCTCATGTTTACTAAAAAATAAACAAACTTCTCTTGAAGCTTTCAGTCCATAGGATCCATATATCCTTCAACACACTATTTGGTCGTAAGATTACATCAATCCTTTAACGCAACACATTGAACATCAACAAACAACACACTCTGAGATTACATCAATCCTTGAGCACAATGCATTGAACATCAACAAACAACACGCCTTGAGATTACATCAATCCTTTCATTCAGCATTTACTTTATTTAGTACTTTACTTTCAGTACTTTATTTAGTATTATTGCTTTGCTTTGTTCAAGTACTTGTTCATTATTGTTCATCATTAGTAAGCTTAGGTGCTTGTGTCTTGGTATTAGTATCATAGGTTATCTTTTGTTTAGTAGTCATTTGTTAGACCAGTTTCACCATCTGGTTAGGGTACTTTGATTTCATTTCATCGGAGCTCGGATCGAATTAGTAAGCTTATAGATTAAGCGAGGTGCTTAGGCTATAAATTACCTATGGATACGGCTAGGCCTCCAGATAGATTATGGTAGTTGGCAAGTGATGATAGCCTTATCCATCCTCTATACTCCACCATGTTAGGTCTAGTTATTAAACCATAAAGCTCGTGGCAGACCTTATCTATTTAACTCTCCTAGTTGGTAGGCAGGCTATGCCTCGAAGTAGTCATTTGTTTACCCTTTGTTACTTAAGATAAATTGCTCGCTCTCCCACCTAGCTATCATATCTCTAGTTTAGCTTGATCATTAGTGTACCCATTCGTTCACTCACAACCACCATTACGTTTAACCACTAAGGATAGGGTCAAGCTTTTTCTTTAGCAATCCTAACGATCAAATATGAATTATCCTCCCGCCTTCTTTTGGGAAAATATAAATTCGACACTCAGTACTCACCGAGTGAAGTGTTACTCGATAGTTCTATGCGCTTGCAGAATCCCTCCATTAGTCATTAAGAAATATCGACACCAAGCACGCCCGCCGCCTCTGCTTGGGACTCGAGGGCTTGCCCGAGCCTTAGGCTCCCGATCGACAAAAGCCTAGACACGATCCTTGGCTCCCTCCTGGTCTTCAGCGCCAGCTAAGGCCCGGGCATGAAAGGGGTGCCTCGAGCCACCAAGGCTCGAGAGGCTCCCCAGTGTTGCCCCATAGGCGCGGCTCTATCAACCGCTCCTTAGACAAGGTCATGCACGGGGCGTGACGCAAGAAGACAAACTCCTCCGCTGGCTTTAGGGGCTCGGGGGCTTCTAGTCCCGTGCGTCAGTCCCTCAAGATAGCCGCTTTTACCACCAAGAAGCGTCCAGAAGGTGCACTTGTTGGAGGCCGGTCCAAGCCAACACAGCATGACACTCAGCGTGTCAGAACAGAGTAGCCGGATGAGGCCTAGAGCTTCTTCGACTCCACGACATCGCCACGGTCCACCCGACGCCGTTGCAAGACTCTCCTAGACTCCAGCGCATGTAGACCATAGGCTCAACTCCCCCAAACCGCCATGTACCCGACCTACCTCAAGATATAAGGGGAGGTTAGATCTTAAGAGGGGGGGATGATTTGAGACAGATCATTTGAGTCCTCATCGTTCAGCTCATGCTCTGCACCGAGAGCAGAGCAATCTAGAGAGGGGCACCGAGAGCTTCTCCACCACACCCATTGTCTTTCTTCTCTCCGACGAGGGGAAAGGCTCCACCAGCGGTGAGGCTTCCCTAGAATCGGCACTGAGCGATCTCCTACCAAATTTCTCTCTTTCTCCCTTACACTATGTTGTAACCCTCCAGATTTTAGGTGCTCTTGAGTAGAAGGATCATCAGCTGCTGGATGTAGGGCCTCGATAGCCCGAACCTGGATAAACCATTGCGTCCCCTCTATGAATCTTGTGTTCTTGAGTCCACCCGAGCCACCGGAGACACGTACTCTGACGCCACGACGAATAACAATGCTTGCCGCGGTTTTGACCCCGTGTCACCAACCACTAAGCAATAAAGTAATGCAAATAGAGAGAACCTTTGATATTGTATAGGAAGACCTTAGGCTACTCGCAGGTGAAGAGTTTTGTGGTATTGTTTTTAAGACTGCCACATCATGTAAAATAAAAGAAAACCAAGATGAAACATCCATTTTCAATACATAGTTTTATTCTATTGTTTTATAGACATTTAATTTTATTACTCGTAGAGAGTTGATAATTGTATCACGAGAGTTTCATCTAGACAAAACACATCTTTTCTCTCTCTTTTTTTAAATGTTACTATGTTATTCAAAATATGGTCAATTTAATGTAGATAAAAAAACCACCGAATCTGACCTTACACGTAACAATAGTATACTTAGTAGACGTGGGACCCATGTTATCTGAAAGCCCTCAACATGAAAGCTCATGGAACCATTAGGTGTACATTTTCGAATAAACTGAGTCCTATTCTGCAAAAAAGGCTGCTCGCCTACCGAGCACCAAGTACCAATGCAAAGCGGCAGGCCTTTTCCCATTTTTTTACTGATGATGAAAGGCTCACAACCTCCCGTGCCCACTTCTGTCCTAAAATTCCACCAATCGGAAGGGGCAATCTGGGCAGATTGAAGGGGACAGACCGTGGTGCTGCCGTGATGAGCTTCCAAGAAGAAGGCTACAAAAGGACCAAGTGTGCTCTTCAGGGAGAAAAAATGCATATGCTTTCCCCCACTGGAAGACAGCATGCATGCACACGCAACTCGTTACCAACATGCCTTTGGATTTTAGAATCCATGTCGACAAAACACAAGAATAAGAATAGTGGCCCCGTTCGCTTCGCTGAAAAAATAAACAGAAACATTATTTCAGTTGATTTGTTGTGAGAGAAAAATATTATTCTGACTAAAAAAAAATAAGCTGAAAAGTATGGATTATAAGACAAGCGAACAGGGCCACACAAGAGGGGCTACTTGGTTGTTTGAAAGATGGGTGCCAGTAGATTGCAGCCGTCTACGCCCAACAAAAGGAGTGAGCATATATTTCGCAAACTAAGACTACGTTTCTTAAACAACCCTTGTGAATATCTCAGTCCATTAGGATGGTGACACGGTTACAAAGATATTAGTTTGCATTGACCAGATAAATTTATCATTATTGTATATAACGGTGTTGTGTTATTTTGAAACTTCATTTGGACACAAATTGGGAGATATGACGTGTTCAGAGCGAGAAATGGCACATTTGAAATTCCAATTTTAGAATCTTTGCAAAAAGAATTCAAATTTTTAAAAGGGTCGAATGTTTGAATGTGCACGTAAGCAAAAAAAAATCAGCTATTTGTTAAAGGAGTATTAATTAGTTCCTCGGTTTTAAATTAGAGTTCACTTTGGCTTTGTCTTCAACAATACCTCTTTAATTTTAACCAAATTTATTGAGAAACGCATCAACATCTGTAACATCAAATTTATTTCATTAATTCTCCACAAAATATATTTTCTTAAGTATAATTATTTAAACTTGTAGATGCTAATATATTTGTTTCTAAAAATTTGGTCAAATGTAGATTTGTTTGACTTAATAACACAAACTATAATTTAAGACGGGCTGTAGTGTCAAATTAAACTTCTTTAATTTTAATACGTTCAAATTTTTGGATGCCTCCCAAGTCCCAACAGTAAAAAAACAAAGATTATCTGCTAGACCGTGCAACGATATATCCACACTTAATCTTCATTTAAGTAGTGGTATCTTTCTTCATTTCTTTCTCTAAGACGTATCTAAAAATATGAGCTAGCATTAGCTCTAAACTCCCTGTTCGCTTCGCCGAAAAAACAAGCCGAAACATTGTTCTGGCTGATTTGTTGTGAGAGAAAAATACTATTTTGGCTTAAAAAAACAAGTTAAAAAAAGACGGATTATAAGAGAAACGAACGGAGCCTCACATGAGAAAGAGACTATAGCAGACAATTTTGAACGTCGTGTTGTGAGAGATGCCTTTTGCACTATTCGGCTATTAAAAAATTAATTCGGTTAGCTCTAAGCTGGCCATTAGAGGCGCTCTAAGTTAGAAATCAATTGTGCTCTCAGAATTCATTTTCTTTAATTTTATAATGGCGCACACAGAATCTAGGTTCATGACTTCTGCAGAAATTAATAAAGGAATCTCTTACTCTGGACAGATACCAATGAATAGTTTTTTTAGGAGAGAAATTATTGATGACCTAGAGAGCAATAGAGACTAGATTGATGATGAGCTCAGCTCACACAATATAGTTTTCCCACATGGACGGTGACCGGTGTTATAGCCTTATAGGTACCTAACCACCTATCACGCAAATTATTGTTTGGATTATTCAAACAGGAGCGAAGATCCTTCATGCTATGATTTTTGTTGATGACGTAATAAGCATGCATAACAGTTTGCTGTTTACTAGAAGGAAAAATATATATTTTTGAATTACGGTGGTGAACTCATTTGATTAATTTTTCTCCTATAGTTTGGAAAGATTTCTTTAAGCACATTGAAATCAGAAGAATCAGTAAATCGATGAGAAAAAATCAAGAGGAATATATGCATCACCATTACGTGAAAACAACTGAGGAGAATGTAAAAAACTGCAAAACGAATTGAGGAGATGGGTGAGGCTAGAAAGATGGATAGACACAAAATAAACGAACTGAGAATCAAACACATCGTGTTGGCTTTTCTAGCTACATAATTTATGCTATGCACCTAAACATTACGTTAGGTTTAGATACATATTGAGAGGAAAGGAGGTACACTAAGCAAGTGCAAAAAACCTAAAAAAGTCAAAATGACTTACAATTTAGAATAGAGGGGTACTATTATATATACAACAGTTAATACTTATCTGTCATTGAACTGAAAATCATTTGAAAATAATAAATAAATTGCTAGAACAAGCTCTACTTACTACATGTGAACTCAGAAATAAGAATCCACAGCAATTGAATATACACACAATAGTTGCACACGTAAGAAACAAAGAAATGTCTTTCACAAAAAGAAAAGGCAAATGTACCGTCACCACAAAACTATTTGTAGTGTACGTCAGAACAATTGTTTAAAACACATGAGTTCAACAATACTTTTACTATAATAATCCAACAGGAATTGGAATAAAGAATTAAGAGAATCTCCTACAGCATCGCTATTCCCTTCCGTGATTTTAGATTTACCGATTATGGAGGATTATGGAGGATAAAAAGCGTCCAACGCTGTATATGGTTTTCCTTTTTTCCCCAAATAGCTATCCTGGCAAATTGCTCGGTAGAAATCCGGCCCAAGCCACCGTCGCTCGCCATGCAGTCGCACACGCCTTCCTCTCCCTCGTGAATTTGCCCCACTCGCGTGATTGGTCGATCCGGTCAAAGAGATCTAAAATAATATGACATGGCAAATTTCAAAAATAGAGAAAGGGATAGAATAAAGAATCTATTGTGGTGCTCTAGTTTTTTGAAGAGCCATTTTTTAGAGAGCCTCTAAATCATGATTTTCGGAGATCTATTTTACAGAGTCTCTTAGAGATGCTCTAAAATCTAGTTCTTGAGAGATGGAATTTTGAATATTTTTGTACGAACTATTCATGAAATTTTAAGGAAACAACACTTGATTATTGGATATTAATTACATTTAATAGATAAAAAGAAAGATGTTGGTCAGTTACTCACTTGAGATTAAACTTTCATATACTTCTTGCAAAGTTACAGTTATTTGAATGTTGCAATCCACCAAATTCTACTTTCCTCTAAGGGCTTGTTTGGATGCACTCATATCTAACTCAATCTGTATGTGTTGATGTGGACTAGGGGTGTAAATTAGTTTGATTTCTACCCCAATTCGTTATAATGCATGTGAGTTAATGTGGATATGAGTGTAGCCAAACAAGCTCTGAAGGAGGAAAAAACATGATACGAAAAAACTACAACATGGGCCATTGAACGAGCCTTAAAAGATGCAAAATTTAGTAGACGAGTGTTCTTCAAACAAATCATTCAACGACGGAGAAAGTAGATATACCGCCCTCGAAAATTTTGTAAAAACATACTATGTTTGCCAATAGTGTCACAGAAGTATACAATGAATTTATTCAAACAAAAGTGCACTTGAGCACTTCATAGGGAGTAACAACACCGTTAATTAATAACTGAGGAGTGATCTCATGGTAAATCATCGAGAATCGAATCACGTTGTTTGCATATCTCGTTTGTATCGAATCTTGTACTCTTCAACTGTTTTGTCTACCTCTTATGTAATTGATAGTTCAAAATGCTAATCCAAGTTGAGATATCATAACTGTATCATGTCATATCATGGTTATATTTCAGTCTAAGGCATGACTAGACTATGTTTATAACAAGAATATATCTGTGTACACTTGTCTTTTTAAATTACCACCGCCTATGCAATGTCTCGAAGATACATGCATTTAGCCAAGTTGGACTTGTTTTTGGCTAAGCACAACTTACCACTCATCACCACTTTGGACCCGTCTCTTGGTTGTTTGCCAAACCAGCTTTATGACTTTTCATAAGGTATATGCAATTGGTTAGAGTGGATTATCTAGATTATAATATTTTTGTCAGTTAGCCATATTATACAATTCATGAGCTATGGAAACCCGTTACTGGGTGTATGTCTATAAAAAGAAATTAAATCAACCTAGGAGGAACTATAAAAAAAGGTATCCAAATTCAATTCGAACAGCATTCCAAACCCTTTACTGGGTGTATGTCTGTATGACCACGCTCCCTCCAACTAGTTGAGTTAGTTTTCATCTATGGAAACTATTGTAAGCGGAACTATTTAAGCATTTATCTTTTTGGTGTGAATGTAAAATGTTTAAGCATTTATTTATTTTTGTGAACATAAGTTTTCTCTATTGGTACACAGCCAGAATATTAAATTTCTCCTAGTGAGGTGAGGTTCTCCTAGTGTTTTGGCATTCAAAATTTAGTATAAATTTTTCCTACCAAATGCCTCCTAATGAGATTCCCATGTGCTATGACTAGCGGTAGTATTATATTCCTACTTAAAAACACTAGGAGAATTCCACCATTTTGGTAGTGGTACAAATAGAATTTTCAATAAGTGCTGATATTTTTTATGAGTGATTAGCTCCTATCCCTCTTGATGCATGTGCAGTGATCTCTGGAAATCTCTCAAACATTTCTCCCATCCATTAGTCACAAAGAATTGAAGTTCATTGTCTAAAAAGGAGTAGTCGAAGTCATCTTAGCTATATGTATGTTTTAGCTAGATAGCAGAGCATTTCTGCACAATATGGAGTACCTGCACTATATATACAGCTTATATTGCCTGTCGCAGTCACGGAATGCCTGATTTATTAGACAACGAACTTAATTTAGTGAAGTTGGTTTCCACTGGCTTTTTTTGAAAAAAAAAATAGTTTTTGTTTTCCTGATATTTTTTGTTCACCAGCTTCTCTATTTGAAATTAATTATTATGGAACGATTAAGACACTAGCAAAAGGAAGGTTTATTACTGCAAAGCAAAAACATAAACGAAAACCCTAGCAGCTATAGTGGCATACGCATCTCACTGTTATAGACACCGTTTTTGGCAATGATCAGATCAGATTAATACAGACGGTTGCGACTCCACCAAAGGCCTCTAGAAATCATTGTATAGGACGGGTACGGAACCAATATTAACCTTAGAAATTGATCCTAGGATGGTCGGTAACATGGCCCGTTCCTAATAAATAAAATTATTTTACAAAAACTAAAAATCAGCTAAAAAATAGCAAACAAAATTTTTAATCTTAGAAGAAACCTACTAGCTAAGAACATGGATGTGCATCACAAGGCACAAGGCACGCAATTTTGGCACGAAATATGTGCATGTCCATTTTCTAAGATTCGAACACGTGATCTCCATCATGCGAGCCTTCTCTACAAATCTTATATTGAATATTTAGGATCTAAAATATCTTAAATAAGAAATTTTAATAAAGTTTTAGATCTCATCGAGCACTACAACATTGGTATAGGATGTGTCTCCGTCATAGGTTGTTTGAAAATTAAAATAGTAAATTTTAAAATTTGTGAACTTAAAATAGTGAAGTTGTTGGTTCTGAGTCAAACTTTGTTAAGTTTGATCAAATTTATATAAAAGAGCACCAATATTTATGATACCAAATTAGAATTATTAGATATACCATGAAATATATTTTTCATACCGGACTTATTTGGTGTCACATATGCTGGTAGTTTTCTCTATACACATAGTCAAACTTAAAATAGTTTGATTTAGAATAACTGTATTTGTGACCCTAAACAATTTCAAATAAAATGTTATTAACAAAAAAGTTGTAGAACTTCGTACAGAACTATAGATAGGTTTCATATAAAGTTCATCTTCCATTTGACTTCATTTATAAAAGTTATGAACTTTTTTTGTGTTGCACAAACTTTGAGAGGTGCATCACATTACCAACCGTGGCTTCGCGGAAGCTCATTGTCACGAAGACGCTAGCAAAACATGACACTCCCCCTCCAGAGACACGGAGGAAGCACTACGCCAGAACCGATAATCACTGCCAGATCGGAAGCCACCATGGCTGTCGGAATTCATGCTAGCAAAGGTTAATCGACAGTGATGGAGGTGGCCTATCACTGTCGGGTTGGCGACCAGCAGTGACAATAGGGACAACACTGCTGGGTCAAAGCATCACCTAGCAGTGATACTTATGGGTATCACTACCGGGTTGGATCATCAACCGACAGTGAAATGCTAAGTGTCACTACCGGTTTAGGCCATGACCCGACAGTGGCACTCATGACACCACTGTCAGATGGGCACACTCCCGACAGTGCATAGTTGAGTACCACTGCAGCAGGTCCAATACCACGATCGACAATTACTATTATA
This sequence comes from Miscanthus floridulus, assembly GCF_019320115.1. NCBI lineage: Eukaryota > Viridiplantae > Streptophyta > Magnoliopsida > Poales > Poaceae > Miscanthus > Miscanthus floridulus. Next base: position 52,694,260 of record NC_089588.1, read on the forward strand.
ACACACGTTACACACCACACCATTCTCATTGCCATCACATTTCTCACAAGGTAGCTAGAATGCATCATATATATAACTACAAAGGTCAAATTAACTTAACAGGTCCCTACACATGGGCTGCCTAGTTGGTTCATGGGTAGCTCTGGAGTTTTGGGTGGTGCAGAGTTGTCCTTGATCTGACAAAAAAATTGTTGTAATCCTTGTTTCTCGTGAAAAAATGTAAGGGTATGTTAGATATATTCAACAAATGTTAGAAAAAATGTTGTAAATTTATTTTATACAATTTTCCTTGGTTTCTTGCGTTTATGTCCCTTCTCCATTTGCTTTTGAGACACACAAGCATAGATTCATTTTAACAACAAAAATAGTAAACCATTTATTTTTTTTAACCTCATATTTCCCTTAACTTGTGGTAAATGTAAGGTTGTGTCAAAATTTGAGGTGTATATGAGTTGTAAATTGATCCGAGGTGTGCAAACTTTAGAGTTTGACTTGAGTTACATGAGGTGTATCCATTTTGTGAACGATGCATGTGTCCCTTTGAAAAATTTATGGCAAGCATATACACCCAAAATATGCTTCCATACAAAATTTAGATTTTCCTTAACACTTTTAGGTATTATTAGAATTATTTTGTGGTAATCTCAAGATGGAAGTTCGAACTATCTTTGCAAAACAATTGATTTTTTTATCTATCTCCATGACAAATGATTGATTGAACCATATGAGCCAAAAAATATAATTTTATGTAATTTTTTAATATTGTTAGAGGCACATGTAGTTCAATTTTGAATTTCTTTCGATAGGCACATAGAAATTCCTTTAAGTTATAAAAAATAGTGAATCACTTTTAAAAATTTTGAAACTCCTAGACAACAACATATATGCTATCTATTGCATGTGATGAACATTTTAGGGTACACAAGACAAGTTTTACATGATAGAAAGACCTTCAAATAAAAAACATATACGATAACAAAGATCTTTCTGGAAAAGAGGTGCAACCTTGTCCTAACTAGTTCAACAATAGCGTCAAAGACTACAAACACATTACAACATAACCACCTCATGAACTTTCTTCTAGCACCCCCGAGTGGGTCTCAAAGGTGATAGAGCATGGCCGAGGGGTAGAAGAGTCACCGGGGCTGCTAGTAGTGATAAGCCAATGCCTCGGGCTCAGACGTCATGTAGCCCAACAACTGGATCACGCAAGCATTGCGGTCAGGCACGTCACCTCGGCGCGGCTCCATCTTCACGAACCTTTCTTCTAGTACCTCACGCACTATCTTGACTACTAAGGGAATATGTATATGGAGGGTTTTCTCCTAGAAAGAATGTTCCTTTCACACAGAGCGCATACTGGGAGTACAAACAGTGAAGCAATGAGTAGTGTTCTTGGATTTGTGTGGGACTACAAGCAAGAAACCTCATCTATATGTGTCTCATCCGGACACATGATTTATAACTAGAAGACACCATGGGTAGCTGGATCTGGCGGTGGAGAACGAAGTAATTAGTGGTTAGGCGGATCAAATAGTCCTAACATTGCCAAGTCAACCCAATACCCAACAATGATGCCCTTATGTCACTGCCAGTTTAAGCCACGTCCTTGATATCCCACCTATAATTGTCAGTTGGTAGCTCTAACTAGTAGTGGAACATCACTATCGGGTCTTGCCTCCATCCGACAGTGATTGGTATGTCTATCACTATTGGGTCTCTTGGATCTGCAATCATTGGTCAGACTCTAGGCTTACAATCTGACAGTAAAGCAAGACATGCCATCAGAGATTGTCAGTTCTATAGTAGTACATTAATCATTTTGACTATCATTCTACTCATGTGGTGATAATATTAATCAAGTTAGTGTAATAACTACATTAACTACGTGAGGAAAAGGTTATTAGTAATGAGCAATAACCCACAACATGGTGAATAGTGACTTTGTTTAGGACAATGGTGAATAGTGACTTGGGTCACGGCATTAATGACTAATCAAAGGTACTACTAGCTATCACGGTCCTAAATTCTCCTCGATGCTTGGGGGCAGCGAGGACAGATTTAGGGTGGCCCTGGCGTAGGCGGCTTCCTCAGCGGCAACGGTGACTCCAGGTCGCTGCTAGGGTAGAGGCGTGAGCAAGCCTGGGAACGGGCCGGGGAGGCGACAGAGGGGTGGCCCCTCTGACCAGCCCAGGCGGTGCGGCTTGGGGAGGTGGGGCGGCGGCGGCAGCGCAGGAGGGCGAGGGAGAGAGGAGCGGCAGCAGCAAGCGAGAATAGAAAGGGGAAAGGATAAAAGGGTTTAACCCCAAAACTAGCTTACCTCTTTCAATAATTCTCCCTCGTATATATAGAGGGGGTTTACATGCTAATGGGCTCGAGCCCATGAACCTTGTTTGCCTAATCCAGTCCAATCCTATTACAATGGAACCATGGTCCCTTTCCTATTTTAATTGCTTCTTAGCCACTTTGGCAACGACTTCTGGTGCCATCCTGCTGGGCATGACACTAGGTAAGGCTGTGATTTTTCGCAACACTATGTTCCTTTCTTCCTGAACATGATATATAGTATTGAAATCAATTTTCATGGCGGATTAATATTTGAGTACACCTCCCAATTTATTTGATCAACCATGCTGGTGCCACTGCACCAAAACCAAGATAATTAAGTTGTAATATGTTGGTTGCTTTTAGTACTAATATAGATATCACCGAGACATTCTTGTGCAGAATTGTTGTAGATTCACTGTAAGCTAGCTTAACATATTTAATTAAGGTCGTCCTATCAGTAGAAAATTAAGAGGGGACCATAGAGATTAAGAGCTCTGGGTGACTAGTCCTGCAGTGACAGTGGACCACCACTAAAGTTCTAAAGGGAAGAGGAGGGCACGACCTAGGAGTACTATATTCTAGTATATTTTTAATTATATGTATACAAATGCATAGACTCAGGACCAACGATGGTCACAATACTATGATGCACATAATCGTCATAGTTTAAATAAAAGAAAAAAGTCTCTACCTGTTTGCCTAAGTTGTTGTCACATGGCTAATGACGTGGCTCAATGGCATGACATGTGACATGGAAAAACTTCGTGATTAATTTTATCATCATGAGCTATTTGGTCTTAGCCCATTTTGAGACATAAGTTTGGTTTGGGCCAAGTCCATTTGGAGCCTATTTTTTATATATTTTCTGTTAAACCCATTCCCTAGAGAACTGCTTGCATTGAGAGATTATTATAGCTCATTCTAAACACACTATTTTATTTTGGCCCAAGTATCAATTGCCTATGCCCATTCAAACAATAGTAAAAATTTGAAATCAACTTAATGAATTTGAATCTAACTTCATACACACAATGAATTTGAAACCAACTTCATATACATAATGAATATTAGTTGACCCATACATTAGTATATATCAAAAGCTAACCATATGTTTATATGTTGTTAACAAACCACAAGTTAAGATCAAACCTAATAAAAACAGAAACAACCATTTCATGAGTTCAACAATTCACCGACCACATACATAATATATTGAATCCAACTTCCACTTCAAGTGTAACAATTCAACTCTGATTGATAATCCCTACTGCAATCTCCCGTCATCTTCCTTGCAATTGTTAAGTGTGCCATAGGCACTCGGCAAAGGATTTGCCGAGTGTAACCCTCGGCAAACAGGACACGGCATCTACAGTGCCGGCAAACGGCTCTTTGCTGAGTGTTTTCTATCGGGCAATCGGCAAAGACTTTGCCGAGAGCTGAAACCGACGCTCGGCGAAAAAAAGTAACCAGGCGGAGTGGAGATGGTCACGGCGCATTTGCCGAGTGTCAAATCTCAGGCACTCGGCAAACCTTCCTTCTTTGCTGAGTGTCAAATTGTAGGCACTCGGCAAACCTTGCTTCTTTGCCGAGTGCCTACAATTTGACACTCGGCAAAGCTTCTTCCTTTGCCGTGTGTCAAATTCCAGGCACTCGGCAAACCTTCGTCCTTTGCCGTGTGTCAAATTCAAAACACTCAGCAAACCTTCGTCCTTTGCCAAGTGCGAATATCAGGCACTCGACAAACACGTCCTAGAATGCACAGAATTTTGGCTTCTTTGCCAAGTGTCATAGCGCAGACACTTGGCAAAGAAGTCATTTTAGTCCCAGAAAGCACAAATTTTTGCCATGTGTCCCTCTTTGCCGAGTGTAATTTCCATGACACTCAGCAAATAGCCCTTTTGGCGAGTGTAACACTCGGCAAAGCTGCCATAAATAATCAGTTTATTTGTTTCGGTTATAGCCACGTACCATATTCAAATAAACATCACATCCATCACAGATAGTTCACAATAGGCATCACAGGCAGTTGATATAGATATATCGACAACACATTAATGCAAATAAACTTTAGAATCACTAGTAGGTTCATTCACAACAACAAATAATCACAAGTAGTCACAGGTAATCCACAAATGCAAATGCAAATAAAATCACTTAGGCCATGAGTTCCACTGCGACCACGCTGGGTCATGAGGCTTATTCGATGCCACCGATTGATGCTGCACAAAGGAGAAGAGATTACATGTGTGAGTCAAGATTGAACAACATGTATGGTCTCTCTACTGCCTAACTAGTATAACTCTTGCAACTATCAGCAATATCTTCTCAGTTGCATTGTGCTCTATTATGATTGCTTAAGTACTAGTTGGTAACAAACATATAGCATTAGTCACTAAGTTTATAGTATCTGGACATCTTTGTAAGATTGATTCTACATAAACTAGAAATGGTGATTATAAGGTTGTAAAGCGACTCACAGTGCCTGAAATAGTGTTTGGAGCAGGTTGAAGAGGAGGGACTGGCATCAGTGGCAGAGGTTGACTGATTGCAGCATAAATACCCCTCATATATTCAAACATCTGCAGCTCCATCTTCTGCCACTCTGCCTCCATCCTCTGCCGCTCTGCCTCCATCTTTGCCTCTAGCTCCTCCTGGCGCCTCGTTTCTTATTCTAGTTGAGCCTACAATATTTCATCCCAATGTTACAATGTAATACAAAGTATGTAAAAATCAATAAACGATGAATAAAACAGAAATAACCTAAAGTGCATTTATCTGGAACCATGTAGAGTCCGGCCGTGGGCGTATCGCCGAACTAGAACCTGTGCTCCGTGCTCGAATCTGGGAGAGAGTGGGAGTATTGGCCGTGTCGATTGTGCCATCACCAATCCAGAACCGGCCATGCTTCTTGCCTCCTCCCTCCCTCATGACCACTTCTCCATCAAGGTCATAGGCGCTCGGATCATACTCTAGGCCATGGACCACCCTTGTCATTGATGTGTATCCATCGAGGCGGCTGTGAACATACTCGTTGTTGTACGCCAAGGGTGGGTCCTCCGGGTTGTAGGCGACATCAGACGTCGCCTTCCCCTTGTGGGCCAAACATATGCCATGAACTAGGAGCAAGGCTCACCACCATGCGCCGCCGACTACAAAAAAAACAATATGATTAGAAATTATGCAGAGTTGAGCGTTAGAATAAAGAAATGAATTCGCGTACCCATCTAGCCGTGTATTCTGAGAGGTTGAGGTTGCCTTGATGGTGTGGTGCACCTGGCATCAGCAAACGCCACTCTCGGCAAGCGTTGTGATTCTCCTCCCACGCGGGGTCGCACCACCTATCCACCATTCGGGCCCAGCACTACAGATCATAGGCGCACCACCACGGAGGCACCTACATCATCAAGTATATAACATATAAGAAGATGAAATTAAGCGTAATTAATCTTAGAAAAAATAAGTATTAATGTTCTATATTTACCTTTAGGTATTGTTCTGGGGTCAGGCTCATGGTTCTTGCCGCCCTTTTAGGGATCCTCTCTCTAAGAATTTCTACATAATATTGGATCATGGCCTAGATGCGCGCCTCATAGTGCATGTCCTTAATGAGTTTCTTGGCGGCTTTGTCAGCCACAACATCCGCCTTGGCCTCATATCCCTCCTCGCATCTAAAGAAATCCTGCATATAGACGTGATGTATCCAGACATTATTTCAAGAATGTCCAATCAATGCGATGTATTGAGTAATGTAGTGCGAGAAAGACTTACCCAAAGCTCGGCCTTGACACGCTATGCCTTGTCGACGAATACCCTACCATCCCGATCAGGGGTGTCGGGGATGGCGACATAGTGGGCCCATGTGTAGGCCAGCTCGATAGTTTCGTCGAACTACCCTAGGCCAAGGAACTTTCCCTTGATCAAAAGACCAAGGATGCCGTTCACATGGCGTGCGTGATCACCCCCACTGATCTTCCTCCAACCCCTACCTAAGTGATTAAGATAAATTATTAGTTTCTATTGTAATTTTAAACATATCAAATGAAAAATTAGTGATAACATATAAAGTTACTTACTTGTCTCCATCGGGTCAAATCAGCGGGCATCTCTTAAGAGGTATCGATCATCTTAGGAGGGTCAAGGGACCTCGCAACCACACACGCGATGAAGTAGAGGAAGAGGTACCCCCTATCTCCACCTCCACCCCTGCCTCCTCCTCCACCCCCTGTCTCCTCCTCCACCTGTACCTCCTCCTCCACCTGTACCAACTCCTCCTCAGAGGATGAGTGAGCGGAAGGTAACTCAGACGGCGATGAAGGTATAGGAGACGGTGGCCTCGTCTTGCCTCCACCCTTCCCTCGACCCCTGGGTCTACCCCGAGGTCTCTTCCTAGATCCCTCAGCAGCATCGGACCCTTTATGCGTTGCTGTCACTTTTGAGTAAAGCGATGCTATCCTCTTTATACCACCCACCATTGTTCAATCACCTGCAATTAGAAAGAGTAAACCAATTAGCACAGATAATACATTAAAATATATGCAAAATAAACAAAACATGCTTAGAAAATAACATGGTATGACAAATAATAAATCAATTAGCACGGATCATACATGTATTAAAAATAATCATCATGATCGAGATTAGCTGGATCATAAGTCTCATCATCACTATCATGCATGTTGATATAATCATCCCCGTGCTCCGAAGGAGGAATGTCGTCATCACCGTCATTGCTTAGATGTAATTGCTGAAGTAATTCTAAGTCCTTCATATTCTAAACCTCGTCTCCGGCGTCCTCGTCAGCACTACTTTCATTGTCTACTTTGTCCATACCCTGAGCTTTGGTTAAGTCTATCTCAAAACTCCCTTTGAGCCCATCTTCTTGAAAGAACTCTCCATCATATGTGTTACGGTCTATGTTGTAATCTTGATTGTTTGGGATAGGTAGTTTACCGTGTGGCGATACCTTGTACACAACATCCCAACCCTTAAGATGGTCTATAGTTTGGCACGGGTATGAGACATAATAAACTTGCGTGGCCTATTGAGCCACAATATAGACATCGTCTCCTAGTAAGACGGATGATTATCGAATTTTGACTAGCCCAAGATTAGGGGTCTGCCTCACTACTTCATGATCAAACCAATGGCATTTGAATATAATGGGATTAAGATGTTTGCAACCATGAAAAATGAGTTCATATATTTCTTCAATTCTTCCGTAATACTCAACCCCATCTAAGCCTTGCGTAAAAACTCTGGTATTTGTGGTTCTTCAATTGGATCGACTCTGCTCATGGCTTGTTGTGTGAAAGCGATATCCATTCACGTCATAACTGGTAAATGACCTGACCCTATAGGCACAACCATCGGCAACCTATCCCAACTCGACACTCATAGATGCATCAGTTTGTCCCTATAAGTTCAAGCAGGGTAGTTCGTTATATTAGTCACACATACAAGCAACTTGTAATGTCAAACTAAGTATGAGCCAAATTGGATAGTACCTTCTGTTTGAACCAAGAAATGAAATCGGGCATTCCATTTCCCGCACCCTCTCTAAGAAGGGTCAAAGTTTCCTATGAGGTAGGTTCCCTTGATTCACGCCAGAATCGTTCATGAAATTCCTTGTACCAATGAGAAACAAGGGAGTTGGACACAAAATTGTGACTACTTGAGAAAAGTTTATTGAGAACTTGTAGCATGTATGGCTCCACTTTGGATAGGTTGGTCAACACATAGAGCATAATAGTGTGCCACTCTTCATGTTTCAAGGTCTTGTTAGTCGCACCACTTGCACTTCCTAGTTGCCCTCAGAAAATGCTAAGGTTCGATTCATCTTTGCCAGCATTGTAATGAGGGGGTGGATTATGCAGCTAGGAAGGTTGTCAGCATAGTATTTTGTTGTGAAGTTTGACACCTCCTCTAGAATGTATGCCTCTACTATGGATGCTTCAATTTTGCATTTATTTTTACATTTAGTTTGAAGAACCTTTTGAAATCTCTTAATTGAATAGCACCAACGGCCCTGCACAGGCCCCCCATTCGTGCCTCATACAAGAGGTGCAAAATCAAATGCTGCATCGGATTAAAGAAGCCAGGTGGAAAGATCTTCTCCAACTTGTAGAGCAATACAGGTGCCATTCTTTCCATGTCTGCAACCACGGTACGAGATAACTCCTTAGCACAAAGCTGGTGGAAGAAATTGCTCAACTCCGCCAGCACTATCCAAACATGCTCAGGGACATAGCCTCAAACCATCACCGGCAGTAGCCGCTCAAGCCATATGTGGTAGTCATGACTCTTGAGCCCGTTGATTCACAAAGTAGCTAAGTTCACTCCCCTCTTTAGATTCACTGCATACCCATCAGGGAACATTAACGTTTGGAACCATTCTAGTACTTCCCTCCTTTGCACCATCGTCAGAACAAAATCGGCCTTAGGCTTTCTCCATGACTTCCCGCCTCCAGGAGGCGCTATGTCTAGCTTTGGTCTATTGCATAACCTCTCCTAATCCACTCTAGCCTTAACATTATCCTTGTCTTATCAGGAATGCCCATGATTGTACCAAAAATTACCTCAGAGACATTCTTTTTCAGTGTGCATTACATCAATGTTATGTGGAAGTAGAAGGTCATCAAAATAGGGGAGGTTCCACAAGCATGACTTGTGAGTCCATGCATGTTCCTCACCATATCCTAGAAAACAATCTCCTTGGTCATTGACCCCAAGAGCGTCTAATGAGCATGAACCATGGCACCAATCATCATCTAGGGTGCAGGGCCTTCAACTACTACATCTTTTGTAAGTTCTTGATGTCTCGTCTGAATGGATGGTCAAGAGGAGGAATTGTCGATGTTTGCCGAACGAAGAATACTTGGCACCTTCATCAACCAAATGAACATCAGAGATGCCTTGCATACTAGGCATGAGAACTTCCCATGAACACACCAGTCGTAGAATATCTCATACGCCAGAAAGTCATGTAGGGAGTACTAGTACCAAACATGCATTTTGAAGTTTGTCTTTGTAGCTCGATCGTATATCCATACCCCTTCCTCCCAAGCATGGACCAAATCATCAATTAGAGGCTCCATGTACACACTCATATTATTCCCCAGGTGTTTAGGAATTATCAACGACAAGAATATGTTCTGTTGTTGAAAGAGGACGCTAGGGGGGAGATTGAGAGGGATAACCAACATGGGCCAATAAGTGTATGAGGCAGCTGTCATTCCATAAGGATTGAACCCATCTGTTGCCAGCGCAACACGTACATTACGAGCCTCTAGACCTTTCTCACGATGAATCATATCGAACCTTGTCCATGCTTCACCATTAGATGGATGCACTAGCTTCTTAGGATTGTATCGACGTCCGTATTTGTGCCATGTCATCTGTTTCGTGGATTCCTCAGTCATATAAAGCCGTTGGATCCTCAGTATAAATGGAAGGTACCATAGGATCTTCACGGGGATGGCGAGCTACCTCTTCTAACCATTACTAGAGTCTACCTCCAGGAACCTAGATGATTTACACTTCACAGAGTACTTTAATTCTGCATGTTCTTTCCTAAATAAGATGCATCCCTTCAGACAAGCATGTATCTACTCATATGACATCTTAAGTGCAAGAAGGAGTTTATGTGCCTCATACATGTTCTTTGGCAGGATGCGACCATCCGGGAGTAGGCTACCAACAACTATCAGCATATACATTGAAGGCTTCTCGACTCAAGCTAAATTGGGACTTTATGGCCATTAGACGTGCAATGGCATCCAGTTGAGAAACCTTGGCATGCCCATGAAGGGGTTGCTATGCCGCAGACAACATATCGCAATACGCCTTTGTGGTTGGCTCTAGCTCCTCCTCCCTACATCCTTCATCGAAGTGTGCTTCATGATAGTCATTTAACATGTCTCCTACCCCCGCATTAGCATCATAATCCTCGATGCATTGTCTCACAACCTCATCTCTCACACGATCGGATTCACCATGGTAGATCCACCGGGTATAGTCTATCGTAAATCCATTCTTGCAAAGATGTTTACCCATGACCACCTTTGTATGTCGATGTGTGTTTGCACAAATGCTGTAGTGACACCAAGTGCCACGCGCTCCTTTAACCCTTGCAAATGCTAGTTCCAAGAAACCATCGGTCTTCTCAATCCATTCATCGGTGAACGAACCCTAACTAGAGTCGCCCGTGTACATCCACTCACGGTCATCCATCCTCTAACATATCAGCAAGTAATATAAAAATCAATTGCATCTACAGGTTCCTATACTGTCTAATAGGTGAAGATAGGTCCTAATCCCACCCGAGGATACGGTTAGATGGGGTTAGTTTCCATACTCTACTCCTATCTGAGATAGAATTTCGGCAGCACCTCCCCATTGTTCTTCAAATATATGTCCTGGCAGGAAGATTGTGTATCTGGAGAACAACAGGGAGACGCTACCGAAACTCTATCTCGGATCCGAGTAGAGCATGGAAACTAACTCCATCTACACATCCTCAGGCTGTCCAAAAAACGTGGACAATTCAAAACAGATACGGTTATAGATATGTAAAGATCTACATATTTCCAACCGTATCTCTTTTGAATGGGAGACACCTAGCTAGGTTAGGTGATATACGAACATGATATGGAAAGAGGGGTGTACGATGCCTCACCTTGCTGTCCTGCAAAGTGACAAGTCAAGGACGATGGGGAATGATCCTTGCAATAGCCTCTCCTACAACAAACGAACATAATAGTGTCAATTGTAAATTTCGGCAGCACCTCCCCTGCACGGTGAGGTAACCAAAACCTGTAATAGGTATCATCATATTGTCAAACTGTAATAGGTACATCATCAGCAATGGCATATGGTCAGACTAAAATAAGCAGCACCATAGGCACACACTTGTATATACTGATGAGAAGATGGTTGCAGCAGCACAATAGACATGAATTAAAACATAGGCTCAAGAAAGGGAAAAATAGCAAATGGCAAACACTGAGAACATCAGATCATAACCAATCTCCCTCTACAACCACAAGGTTCACCGTGGTAGGGGAGCTAGAGCACGCCACCCCAAAATCGCCTGTACACTTACACGATTGAGCCCAACAGAGCAGATGGGCCAAGTCACCCCAAAATCATTTAGCGTGGCCACGTTGCCCATTAAACCTCAGCCACATCACCCCAAAACCTCAGCGACGTGGATAGCACAGACGATTTGGAGGGACTACAGAGCCTTTGCAACAGTGACAACGAGCTAGCAGATTACTTTATCTACCATTGGCTCGATTACTGCTGGATCTGCTCTCTGTCATTTCAAGCAATAATTTTTTGCCTTTCAGACAACCCAGCCAGAAGTTAAAATAATGAAACTGCACCAACTGAGAGCACAGCAATGCGTCGAGTACTCATGAAAGTATAAGATGCAAATTACAAACTACAAACACTGATGGAATAAAGAGGTCATGCTAATATTGTCCCAATTTTTTAGCATCTGCGTTAACAGGAGTACCCAAAGGGGAAAACATGTCTTGGCAATGCCGAAGGATGCTAGATATATTCGTGGAACACCTCACACTGGTGGCATATCTGGCCTCCAAATTAAGGCGACACAGTTTCCGTCCTTTGATTGAGGAGCTGACAAAGGGCAGATAGAGCTAATTTGATCTGCCGAAGCAATGGCGACTTGGACTTGGTCTTTCATAAAAAAAAATGCAGAGTGAAATAATTAGCATAGATTTGGACTGAATGACTAATTCAGTGCAAGGTTGTACGATAACACTCACGGGTTTCACTACTGGAAACTCACATTCTTTCGTGCATGCGAAAACGCACAGAAAAATGTGAATACCGTCAGAAAAATATTTTTCTGACGGTGAACGCTCAGAAAAATACACACAGAAATATGATGTCAGAAAAATTGATATTTTCTGTGTGTTCACCGTCAGAAAAATATTTTTCTGTGCGTAGTACACTCACAGAAAAATGTGACAGCCCAGATTAAATATATTTTTAGTGTGTGTGAAACCACACAGAAAAAAGTAAAAACCCACCAGAAAAATAATTTTTCTGTCGTTATCATCCCGACAGAGTTGTAGCTGCCCACTCACAGAGAAAAGCTTATTTTTCAGACGGGCACGGCTAACGCACAGAAATATAATATTTTCTGACGGGCATTTACAAAGCACCGTCAGAAAAAACACACTTAAACATGCAGAAAAATTAGATACAATAATTATTTAGGAACAGTACCAACATCATATTAAAATAGAGATTGTCCATACAATAATTTCATTACTGCATAATAAATAGCACACATGTAAACATCCAAATGTTCAACACATTCATTCATAGCATCCAGGCTATAAGTAGATGATGTCCAAATGGTCCGGCATCGATACATTCAAAAGCATTATCATCTCATCTCAGCAGTTCAAGTTTTAGCTGAGATGCATCATCGGGTAAAACTAAAGCTAACGGATAAGAGGCAGCTACTAGTTCATGTGCATAAGCACAACTCTACAAAAGAAACTACCACCACATCCATGTTTTGCAACTAAACCATCAGATTATCGATGCATGATCTCCATTGTTGTCGGAACCTTGATTGTTGCCAATGTTTACAGCATGGAGATCCTCATTGGTGTGGCAAACATCATTAGCATTGTTGTCAGATTCTGAGGCAGCATGAGAAGAACCAGTTGCCTAAATGTGAACAAAGTTACAACAGTAAGTGGAATTGTCTCCAAACAATATAACACTTTTAGCAAAGCTTCTAAATTGGACAAGGTTATAGGAGTAAGTAAAATTGGACAAAGTTTAAAGTGTTCCAACTGTAGGTTTTCAAGGAGGTGTGAAACATTACAAACCAACATAAGGCCACTTCCTCATTGCAATAGCCATACAAATTCACTGCAGTAGCTATACAATAATCAAGATGAGGCCACTTCCTCACTGCTGTACTCTGTGTTGCCATTCTGAATAGGACCCCACAAAATACTAATCAGTTTGTAGTTCCTTTCCATCTTAAAATCTCTAAGTCATGGATCTGACAGCTAGAAAACATATTGATTGTGGAATGAAGATATACTCACAATTGCTTGCGTAGCGAACAAATGTCGTAACGCTTCTTCTGGCACAGCCCTTCCTGTCTCCCGATAAAGATTCTACAAGTGTATTGCAAGCATAGATACTTCATATCAACTATTAGATAATTCACATATAATATTGGTGAAGTATTTACAAGAGCATAGCACATACCAGTACCAAGCCTACAAGAACGTTGCTTTGCTGCAGTGCATTGTCCTTGTCACGATTCTCTTGTTCTAGCCTTCCATTTGCACGACGTAGCTCTTCCATTTCACGAGATATGTTTTGCGTAGTCGCTGAATTTGATGGACGGACGCTTCTTTCCCTTCCGGCTGCCCTCACATCTGAATACTTAACCACACCATGTGCAATGGCAAGACGCCCATGCTTTCTCGGGGCACCACTAGACACATCATATAGCGCCTTCTCATTTAAATATTGTTGTTGCTCAACCTCATGCCCATCCACTTCCATGTCTGCACCGTCTCCATCCTCTTCGTTTGCACATTCTATCCTCTTAACAGCAGCAAAGTAGTCATCCTACAAAGACCAGAACAAGGAAACATGTTCTAGAGATGTACAAATAGCCAAAATATGCTAACTTTGTATTCTGAATTTTTTGGACAGCAGCAAGAAAGTCACTTCAATAAATCATAACTAGAGATCCAGATCATAGAAAAATATGTTCTTTAACATTTTGAAAATCTTAAGAAGTTCTCCACATCTTTCTAGTTATAACATAGACCTGATTCTTAAGTTAACAGGGTGAAAAATGTAACTCCCAAACCTGATGACCTGAAGTCATGAAATTTTTCAGCACACATGTCACATACATACCATGAGTTTCTGTGCTTTCTGGTTACTGACTGGACCACATCTACCAGTGCTATCCAAGCTTTTCATGCCAGATTTCATCGCAGCAAATGTATTAATAGGGGTTGCTTTCTGTGGTCCAAAGTTAGCTTCCTAAAAAATAGTAAATTTTCTAATGAGATATGAATATACAATAGGCTACTAAGTTTCTACAAAGAGATGAAAGAATATACACATGCATACCAATACTTGTTGTGTCTCTGTGAATGGTCTAGATCCTCCTCGGTTTTGAGAAATATCTTCATTACTTGAGCGAGATGTTTGCCCTCTCTTACGTTTTACCTTGTAATCATCTGAGCACCAATAAGCACAAAGGAGGGGGCCACACCTCATCACTGAACCCCTCAAGCTTTCCTTGCTTGTATTGCTCATACTCGAGGTCAATGTGGCATGCTACGGCCTTTTTTATGGCTAAGTGTTTTATTTCCCAGTAGTACTTCTTGACAGCATCAACACGGACTTGATACATCATGTTCCTCACCCTTCTCTTCAAACAAGCTTCTAGAACACAGTCAGCAGCTTGTTGATCTCCTTCTGGAACTTGGAACAAACGCTGCACGTGTACAGAACCATGAACATAGGTTTCAGATTGCATAGATGTTGCTCAGAAATTTCAGATTGAACATATCTTACCCAAAATTCGGAAACCACTTTTTCTCCCCTTGTCATTCCCGTAGCTTCAGGATTTTTATGAAAATAATCAGACCAATCCAGAGCTGGGCGCTTGAATTCATCACCAATGCCTCAACAAGAAATATAGACTTAGTGTATTTGCAGCCTCTTCAACAAGAAATGCCTCAACAATGCCAGCCTCAACACGAGCCTTATTTCTTACTTTTTTCCTAAGTTTTTGGATACACCTACGATGAGAGAGCAACGTATTACAGATAGCAACTTACGGTCAGTGACATAAATAAACTAGTTATTTCAATATTTCTAGATTTACCTCTCATATGGATAGCACCAACGTGCTAGGACAGGACCACCTAATCGTGCTTCATAAGGCAGATGTATGATGAGATGTTGCATAACATTAAAGAAACCAGGAGGAAATGTCTTCTCCATTTTGCAAAGAAGCACTGCAACATTCTCTTCCATAGAGCGGACAACATCTTTTCTAAGCTCTTTGGCACACAATTGCCGATAGAAGAAACTAAGCTCAGCCAAACAACGCCACACATTATCTGGCAAAAACCCACGAAACACTACAGCGAGCAACCTTTCCATAAAGATGTGATAATCATGACTTTTTAGTCCAAAAACTTTCTTTTGCTGCAGATTCACACCACGCTTCAGATTGGATGCATATGAGTCAGGGAACTTCAAATCTTTGAACCATTGCAGGATGGTTGGCTTAACATCTTTGTGAACGCTAAATGGACCTCTAGGCCTATTCCACTGCCCATTGCTCTTTTGCACCAAATGCATGGAAGGACGATTACATATAATAGCCAAATCTAGCCTAGCTTTCACATTATCTTTGCTCTTTTCATCTATGTCAAAACATGTGTTCCATATGGCTTCACCCATATTCTTTTCATTATGCATCACATCAATATTGTGTGGAAGTAGCAACTTGTGGAAATATGGAAGCTGCCTAAAACAAAGTGCATGTGTCCAATTGTGCGATTTACCATAGGTTAGTGTATCACCAGCAAACTGGTTCACATGGGCTTGCACTTCCTCCCCTGTTAAGTACCTAGGAGCCTCATCAAACACCATGGTGTTCTTGTGAAAAGCATTAGCGTCATATCTAAATGGATGATCTTCAGGCAAGAAATGCCTATGGGTATCAAACCAGCAAGCCTTACGACCATTAGGGAGTAGGAATCCTCGACAACCACACCCATATGGGCATGACAACCTACCATGGGTGCTCCAGCCTGCAAAGTCCCCATAAGCCATAAAGTCATGTACTGACCAAAAGTAGATTCCTCTCATTGTAAACTCCTCCTTCAACGAAGCATCCCACGTTGTGACCCCATTCCATAGTTCTTGAAATTCATCAACTAAGGGCTGCATTAAAATGTTCAATTTTCTACCAGGATGCTCCGGACCAGGAATAACAAGGGCGAGAAAAATATACTCAGACCTTAACAGTGTGCCAGGAGGGAGGTTCAGTGGGGTCACAAAGACTAGCCAACATGAGTAAGGCGCAGCATTCACATCAAATGGTTGGAAACCATCTGTTGCTACTGCAAGGCGCACATTTCTTTTTTCCTTTGCAAATTCTGGATAGTCCACATTAAATTATTGCCAAGCCTCTCCGTCACAAGGGTGCACCATCTTACCACTTGTTGTGGGACTATATGATCTCATTAACTTGGCTGTGTCCCCATGTAGATATAGCCTTTGCAGCCTATCTATGATTGGAAGATAGCACAAAACTTTGCGTGCAACCTTTGTTCGCCCTTCCTTATACCGATTTTCAGCACAAAAATCACATTTTTCTTTTTCCTTGTTATCTTTGTAGAATAGCATGCAATTGTTATAGCAAACATCAATTTTGATATATTGCATACCAAGACCCTCTAATAATTTCCTAGATTGGTAGAAGTCATTAGGTAACTTGGAGTCAGGAGGAAGGAGTTCATGTACTATGCCTAGTATATCATCATATTCTGCGACGGACATGTTGTACCGAGACTTCACAGCAATCAAGCGAGCTATGGCTGACAAGCGTGAGTGTGTGGTTCTATCATGCACTAACTCATCTACACTAGCAACCATCCTATAAAAAGCTTTGGCATAGGCTGTTGGTTCAGCATCCAGCATAGGTGGATGGTGCCCAGCAAGGTCAACCAACATTTGATCCATCTGATCAACTTCATCAGTGCCCTCTCTATTGCCCACACCATCATATCCATCATGTGAAATAAGCCCCTCACCATGCTCAGTCCAAGTTTCATAGTCTTCCTTAAAACCATACCAACACAAATGCATCTCTACAGTTAATCTTATATGCCTAAAGTAGTTTCGACATTGTGCACAAGGACACTTAATAGTATCATTTTCAGCTACACCAGGAATTGAAAATGCAATATTCAAGAATCCATTGGTTCCATCAACCCATTCATTTGAGGGAGCTTTGCCACGTTGCCAACCATTATACATCCATGTTCGGTTTGACATATTAACTAATTCTGTTTCAAATATTAATATATTAGATACCACAACAAAGGAAGCTCAATTATTTTTAGAGCAAGAACGGACATTCTAAACTCATACAAGTGGGCACACAAGTAGAATTTAGCATAACAACATACAACAATTTTATGCAGTGAAGAAATAAGTGTAACTTGAGTCTCAATTAGAGGTCCTCAACAATTCTTTAGTCTTGAAAGTAGTACACAGCAAATCCAATAGGAAGCTTCAGTCCTTGCCGCCCAAAGACTTCACTGCAGCACTCCTTCCTTAGCCCAAAATCTTCAATGCAGCACTCCGCTTAGCACAAAATCTTCACTGCAGCAAGGACACGCAAATAAATAGATGTCACAACAATGACAACTGCATTATTCTGGATGAAAGGACAAATATTCCGAAAATCATACAAGTAGACACTCAAATAAACCGTAGAATAACAGGACATCATATTCCAAAAATCATACAAGTAGACACTCAAATACAACTGCATTATGATTCAATCTCATTTGTTGTACGGCGTTTCCTAAAAAAAGGTCGTACAACGTGGCCGTGGGTTAGGCGCAAGTGCACAACTGAGCAATATATGTATCATATATATCTTAGTTGTTATGCTTATGCACTGCTTTTAATTGTATTTATCTCACATATATCATACACTAGCTCATTTGTTCTCAAATTGGCATATTAGTTCTTTTATATCTCTTGCATATGTTGAATTAATGAATTATATATTATGTCACTACAAACTGCTACTGGACATAAGAAAACATCCACCTAAAATTTCTAGCGAGCTCCGTCACTGGACATATCAATACATCCACAGCAGCACAGCTCAAAGATTTCATTTGTCAGCTAAACATTTTCACCTAGAACACTTCAGTCTTCAGTCTTCAGCATCCAACAGATCATAAAGCTCAAATCAAAAAATTTCCACACAAATCTAAGCTCTCAGGAACCCTACCGCTACCGAGCCTGCATCTAAATCCTCTTACGCGACGAGACGAGTCTCACTTACCAGGACAGCGTGGATCGACGGGTGACTGTCGACGAAATATGGTCGGCAGTCCACCGAGGGGGGTGCTCGTGGTGGTAGATTATCGGTAGGATGCGTGTAATTAGGAACCAGATGGTGACACAAGGCGTAGAGACAGCGATTTAGACAGGTTCGGGCCGTCTGATCGACGTAATACCCTACGTCCTGTGTCTTTGGTGTATTGTATTGAGATGTATACTATATGATCTGTCCTCTAGGGGACCCTTGTCTCTCCTTATATACTCCGAAGAGACAAGGTTACAAGTAAAGTATCCAATTTGGTACTATTACAATATCTAGTACAACTTGTAATCTTGATGTGTACGCCTTGATCTTACGGGCCGGGCCACCTCGGATGGTGCGGCCCATGTACCATCTTGTGGTACCCGGGGGTATATCCCCCACAGCTAGTCCCCGAGCGCCATGTATTCTGATGCGACACGCCATTTTAACCTTCTCCGAACAGTGAGGCTTGAGTTCTTGACATCTCCGACCACCGTTGTCGCCGGAGAAGTAGGTTGTCCGAAGAATGTATGGTGCTCTTAAGAAGAAAGAAAAAGATTTCCGTCCCGGGAAGTGTGCCCACTTGTATTTCTGAAAAGAAATGTAAGTGCGTCTTAAAGCGTAGCATCTTTGATCATCAGAGGCGTAGTGGTCGAAAAACAAGCACATTCACCGCAAGGTGAAGTGTGCCCACTTAGTCCCCGAGCCTGGTAGTAGGTGACGTAGGCACGTGGTGCTAGGGTCTAAAAAGAATTCCCAGTTAAGTTGAGAATCCAATCGTCGTACAGGCGATACAAGATGCACCGGCAGGTGCATCGTACCGATGTAGTTCCCGAGCTTGCTGTAAGGCGAGGTATGAGCCTTGTAGCAAGGTCTAAACGAGAAAGAATATCCCAACTGTATGCGAGTCGCCAGTCGCATGTAGTTGAGACGCAAAGTCCCCGAGCTATGGTCGGAGAGTGGTCGAGGTAGTCCCCGAGCACAGGTCGAGGACCAAGCGACAAAGTCCCCGAGCTGTGGTCGGAGAGTGATCGAGGCAGTCCCCGAGCATAGGTCGAGAAGCGAGCGACGAAGTCCCCGAGCTGTGGTCGGAGAGTGATCGAGGTAGTCCCCGAGCGTAGGTCGAGGAGCGAGCGACGGAGTCCCCGAGCTGTGGTCGGAGAGTGATCGAGGCAGTCCCCAATCGTAGGTCGAGGAGCGAGCGACGAAGTCCCCGAGCCGTGGTCGGAGAGTGATCGAGGCAGTCCCCGAGCGTAGGTCAAGAAGCGAGCGACGAAGTCCCCGAGCATAGCTCGAAATTCCTGCAATATAAATATGTAGAATGGTAGTACATGATGTACAAAATAATAAATTATGGAGAAAAAATCAGCGGTGAAGAAATAGCGCTCAGCAGTCATTTGCAAATGAGCATGATGTGATAAAGCAGTTGGTGCTTTGTAAACATCAGTGTTAATGTAAAGTTTGTGTTTATACTTAATATAAACTGTCCAACCAGTTAGTATGTAGCTGAGTCTCCAGCCCTAGCTAGCCCGTTAACCATAACCCGGGGCGCGGAGCCTGTGCACGTGTAGGAAGAACAAAGCGTCGCTAAGGAGCCGCTGCCGACCACCCATAACGCAGAGGGCAGACGCTCGTGCACGTGTAGGGAGGAGCCGGAGATAGAGCCGTCTCTGGAGGCGTCCGAGCGTCAACAGGACTGGTCGAGGATTTGCATTAAGTATAGATGTATGTCATCTTTAAGATGGTATACATGGACAAATATTATTTGAAGAATAATCATGACGAGGACGTTGTGGAGAAACGTCGTAATGAAAATTATATTAAATATAAATATTAGAGGTGTACTTATCTTTGGATAGAAATCTGGTCGATGGCGATAAATTTGTCCGGTCCTTGAGCTTTCCGACTTGTCGTCACGACGATGGTCACGGTTGTCGTAGCGCCGTTCTTTGCGGCGATCATCATTTGCGACGTGGTCTGGTGGTCTAGTGGTCGGAGCTCTGTGGAGCCGCTCGGGATGTGGTCGTCGTGGTCTGGTGATCGATGTGGTCGGAGATCGGCAGAGCCGCTCGGGATGTGGTCGACGTGATCGGAGCTCGGCGGAGCCGCTCGTGACGTGGTCGATGTGGTCGGAGCTCGACGGAGCTGCTCGGGACGTGGTCGACGTGGTCTGGTGATCGACGTGGTCCGTGGTCGGCTCGTCATGGCTCGCTGGATGGCTCGACGCGGTTCGCTTAGTGGCTCGGTCGGTGGCTTGACGTGGGCAGACAACTTGCTCCTGGTTTAGACCGTTTGACGTAGGCGGACGAGTGCGCGAAGTCGTAGTCGGGCGAGTACGTAGAGTCCTTGTCGGACAAGTGCGTGGAGTATTAATCAGGCTCGGTCGAGGCGGAGTCGGCGACAGCTGGGGCCTGGGAATCGGAGTCGTACTTGATAGGACGGAGTCGGCCGGGGCTAGACAGCGCTGATGTGCACATCGATCTGCCGAGGTGCTGTCGCGTGTCGACGTACTTGCAAAACGCTGCACACCGGCACCTGAATGATTTGTCCCATCTTGTTGCATGCCCACATGCAGCCACGTGTAGATGCAAGTTTCATCTTGATTAGTTTGCATGGCCTGTACACGCGCTCCTGGTTGGTCACGATAAAATTGTTCGGTCCTCGAGCTTTTCGACTTGTCGTCATGATTGTGGTCGCGATTGTCGTAGCGCCGTTCTTCGCGGCGATCATTATTGCGACGTGGTCTGGTGGTCGACGTGGTCCGTGGTTGACGTGGTCGGAACTCGGCGATGCCGGTCCACGTACGTGCAGTCGATCTGCTTCATACGTAGATGTACCTTCCTTCCCGATGCATGTGTACAGGCAAGTCTCGGTAACTTGCATGGCGGTGTAGATGCAAGTACGTAAAGCAACTTGATTGGCTTGCATGTCTTTTCATATGTACGTGAGCATGTACAGATTAATTGGCTTGGCTTGCATGACGATCTAGCTTGCTGGCTTGTTGTCGTTCGGCTGACGCAAAGGCACGTAACCATGTACGTACTTGTCCATACCAAATCTATCAGGCCTCACGGACTCGGCGATAGGCTCCTCGGCGACGCAAAATCAACGGGCTCCACGGAAAACAGAACGGCAACGACCAAAAAAGAGACTCTAGGCAGTACGAGATGTAGCAGATGCGGTGCACGGACTCGCTTGGATCTGGCGCCTCGTACTCGTCCGATGCCTTCACCAAGTTGATGGGAACCTGCTGGCCCCACCTTAACCGGAGTAGATGTCTAGTTCGATTGTTGCACGACCACGCGAATCTTTGATCTGGGTTGCTGGTCTTGGCACGGCTACTTGAGTTCGGCAGTAAATCTCCGTGTTGACGTCGCACGCAAGATGAAAGTCGATCTCGCCAGGACGTAAGTCTTGAGATCCCATCTGGTTCATCATGGATCAGCGCGCACACCCCTAAAGGGGGCCCCTACCTGGCGCGCCACTGTCGACGAAATATGGTCGGCAGTCCATCTAGGGGTATGCCCATGATGGTAGATTGTCGGTAGACGGTGCGCGTAATCAGGAACCAGATGGTGACACAAGGCGCAGAGACAGTGATTTAGACAGGTTCGGGCCGTCTGGTCGACGTAATACCCTACGTCCTATGTCTTTGGTGTATTGTATTGAGATGTATACAGATTAACCTATCTTCTAGGGGACCCTTGTCTCTCCTTATATACTCCGAAGAGACAAGGTTACAACTAAAGTATCCAATTTGGTACTATTACAATATCTAATACGACTTGTAATCTTGATGTGCACGCCTTGATCTTACGGACCGGGTCACCTCGGATGGTGCGGCCCATGTACCATCTTGTGGTACCCGGGGTATATCCCCCACAGCTAGTCCCCGAGCGCCATGTATTCTGATGCGACACGCCGTTTCATCCTTCTCCGAACAGTGAGGCTTGAGTTCTTAACATCTTCGACCACCGTTGTCGCCGGAGAAGTAGGTTGTCCGAAGAATGTATGGTGTTTTTAAGAAGAAAGAAAAATAGGGGTATGCCCATGATGGTAGATTGTCGGTAGACGGTGCGCGTAATCAGGAACCAGATGGTGACACAAGGCGTAGAGACAGTGATTTAGACAGGTTCGGGCCGTCTGGTCGACGTAATACCCTACGTCCTGTGTCTTTGGTGTATTGTATTGAGATGTATACAGATTAACCTATCTTCTAGGGGACCCTTGTCTCTCCTTATATACTCCGAAGAGACAAGGTTACAAGTAAAGTATCCAATTTGGTACTATTACAATATCTAATACGACTTGTAATCTTGATGTGCACGCCTTGATCTTACGGGCCGGGCCACCTCGGATGGTGCGGCCCATGTACCATCTTGTGGTACCCGGGGTATATCCCCCACAGCTAGTCCCCGAGCGCCATGTATTCTGATGTGACACGCCGTTTCATCCTTCTCCGAACAGTGAGGCTTGAGTTCTTGACATCTTCGACCACCGTTGTCGCCGGAGAAGTAGGTTGTCCGAAGAATGTATGGTGCTTTTAAGAAGAAAGAAAAAGATTTCCGTCCTGGGAAGTGTGCCCACTTGTATTTCTGAAAAGAAATGTAAGTGCGTCTTGAAGCATAGCGTCTTTGATCATCAGATCGAGCACATTCACCGCAAGGTGAAGTGTGCCCACTTAGTCTCCGAGCCTGGTAGTAGGTGACGTAGTCACGTGGTGCCAGGGTCTAAAAAGAATTCCCAGTTAAATTGAGAATCCAATCGTCGTACAGGCGATACGAGATGCACCGGTAGGTGCATCATACCGATGTAGTCCCCGACCTTGCTGGAAGGCGAGGTATGAGTCTTGTAGTAAGGTCTAAGTGAGAAAAAATATCCCAACTGTATGCGAGTTGCTAGTCGCATGTAGTCGAGACGCAAAGTCCCCGAGCCGTAGTCGGAGAGTGGTCGAGGCAGTCCCCGAGCATAGGTCGAGGAGCGAGCGACGAAGTCCCCGAGCCATGGTCAGAGAGTGATCGAAGCAGTCCTCGAGCACAGGTCGAGGAGCGAGCGACGAAGTCCCTGAGCATAGCTCGAAATTCCTGCAATATAAATATGTAGAATGGTAATAAATTATGGAGAAAAAATCAGCGGTGAAGAAATTGCGTATGACGCTCAGCAGTCATGAGCATGATGTGATAAAGCAGTTGGTGCTTTTGTAAACATCAGTGTTAATGTGAAGTTTGTGTTTATACTTAATATAAATTGTCCGACCAGTTAGTATGTAGCTGAGTCTCCAGCCCTAGCTAGCCCGTTAACCATAACGCGGGGCGCGGAGCCCGTGCACGTGTAGGATGAACAAAGCATCGCTAAGGAGCTGCTGCCGACCACCCATAACGCAGAGGGCAGATGCTCGTGCACGTGTAGGGATGAGCCGAAGACAGGGCCTTTTCTGGAGACATCGAGCGTCAACATGACTGGTCGAGGATTTGCATTAAGTATAGCTGTATGTTATATTTAAGATTGTATACATGGACAAACGTTATTTGAAGAATAATCATGACAAGGACGTTGTGGAGAAACGTTGTAATGAAAATTATATTAAATATAAATATTAGAAGTGTACTTATCTTTGATAGAAATCTGGTCGGTGGCGATGAAGTTGTCCGATCCTCGTACTTTTCGGCATGTTGTGACGATGGTCGCGGCTGTCATAGCGTCGTTCTTCGTGGCGATCATCATTGCGACGTGGTCTGATGGTCTGGTGGTCGGAGCTCGGCGGAGCCGCTCGGGACGTGGTCTGGTGGTCTGGTGGTCGGAGTGGTCGGAGCTCGGTGGAGCCGCTCAGGACGTGGTCTGGTGGTCTGGGCTCGGCAGAGTAGTCGCTCGGGACATGGTCTGGTGGTCTGGGCTCGGCAGAGTAGTCGCCCGGGACATGGTCTGGTGGTCTGGGCTCGGCAGAGTAGTCGCCCGAGGACACCGAGTTGTAGTCGGATGGGCGCTCGGACTCGTAGCCGGACGTTGTCGAGGCGGAGTCGGAAGTCCACCGAAGGATCTAGACGAGGGTCCGAGTTCTCGTAGTCATTGTTGATCTCATGGTGATGAAAGCCGTGCGTCAGCAGCAAGGAAATATTCCCGTATGCATGCTTGTTCGTGACGTCAGCTTGTATGGCTCGATTCATGCTTGCATGTGATCTTTGAAGATTTGGACGTGGCCTTGCTTGCTTGCTTGTAGAGCAGGACATCGTTGCTTGTCATCACGGACTTGATAGCATGCAGGATATCTGAATCCTGAAACTTGGATTAGAATATTCCGGCATGGGTGCGAAGTTGGCTTGTGTTAGCCGTGCAGGGGCCGGAGTCCACGCTCACGCGGAGTCGTGAGGAACTCGTATCCTAGTGATTACTGGCGGATTCAGCGTAGCGATCTATTCGACTGGAGCCCTGTACTTCAATGCTGTCTTGTCCGGGTTGGAGTTGTAGTCGGCATCTGCTGGACTTGAGTTGAACTCGGAATTGGTCTTCGGCAGGCTAGCGAGCGTGCGTGAGCCGGAGTCGAACTCAGCATCCTCGTGGGCCCAAGTTCACACGTGGTGCACCTTGCCGCCGTGCATGTCTGATGGTTAGTCCTGCATGTAGATTGGATCTCATCTTGGAACAATGGTACGTGCAGCTGCATGGCTCTTTCTGTTGTGCCGATTGAGTCCACGACGAGTTGTTGATGTTGCTGACGTAATCCATAGCTTGTTGTCGATGTGGGCTGATCTTGAAGTACGCCATCTGGCTCGTCTGGGAGTCTGTACGCACACCCCCTACCTGGTGCGCCACTGTCGACGAAATATGGTCGGCAGTCCACCGAGGGGGGTGCCCGTGGTGGTAGATTATCGGTAGGATGCGTGTAATTAGGAACCAGATGGTGACACAAGGCGCAAAGACAGCGATTTAGACAGGTTCGGGCCGTCTGATCGACGTAATACCCTACGTCCTGTGTCTTTGGTGTATTGTATTGAGATGTATACTGTATGATCTGTCCTCTAGGGGACCCTTGTCTCTCCTTATATACTCCGAAGAGACAAGGTTACAAGTAAAGTATCCAATTTGGTACTATTACAATATCTAGTACAACTTGTAATCTTGATGTGTACGCCTTGATCTTACGGGCCGGGCCACCTCGGATGGTGCAGCCCATGTACCATCTTGTGGTACCCGGGGGTATATCCCCCACAGTGACCGGAGCCGAGCTCGCCTGAAGGTTGTAGCACGGGACCCCAGCGGACCTAGGCCAGAGCACGGGAGAGGGCGCGGCCGCCGGCGAGCTAGGTAGAGGGAGGGCGCTCAATCAGTGGCAGTGTCCGGCGGGGAGCTTGGAGAGGCGCGGATCTAGAGGCGAGGAACTTCGGGAGACGCTGAATCGGCCGACGGCATGGTTGCGGAGGTCCTGCGACGGCGCTGCGGCGGGGCGTGCGGAGCGGCGGCGGCTGGGTGTGTGCCGCGGCGGCGGCGGGGCGTGTGCCGTGGCGGGGCGTGCGGAGCAGCGGCAGCGGGGCGTGCGGCGCTGCGGTGGCGGCGGCGGGGCGGGCGGCGCGCGTGCGTGACGAGCCGCGAGCGGGCGCCGCTTGCGTGCGGGCGGGCGTGTGGCGGAGTTGGGGGCGGGCGTGTGCGTGTTGGGGGCGGCGGGCAGCAGGTTAGGGTTAGGAGTCTTTTGCTTTTTTTTTATTCATTAATGTATTTTCATTTCGTGACAACGCGCCAACACCGAAACGAAGAGCGCGAACGCCAAAATGAGAGCGCGAACCCCAAATCCTAGTGGTCGTTTCAATTTTTCTGTGCGTGTGTATGTTTTTTCTGTGTGTTTTCAAAAAAACCGACAGAATAATATCAATTTTACTGTGCGTGAACATAATTTTTCTGTGCGTATCGAGACCACCGACAAAATAATTGATATTTTTCTGTGAGTGTGAAGTTTTTCCGTGTGTATATTTCCACGCACAGAAAAAACATATCATTTTTCTGTGTGTTATTGTATTTGTCTGACGGGATTATTTGAAACGCACAGAATAATTTTAATTTTTCTGTGCGTATCGCCAAAAACACACAGAAAAAATAATCACACACAGAAGAAAATGAGTTTCCAGTAGTGTTTGCTTGTATATCTGTATACGTTCACCTAGCATCAGCACTTAGCAGTCTCTGAAAACACCCATTAGGCCAAAACAAAAAACTTGGTAGGTTGGGTTAGGCCGTAGACAGGTGACCTGCTACCACCCGGCAACAGCCACCTAAACTGAAGGCAAATTGTCAAAATATTCTTGTCCAGCACTACTCAGTAGCAAAGCATTTCAGAAATCGAAGTTGAGAACCATCATATCCTCGAGACCTCCAGTTAACTAACTCGCCGGCGGCAGTGCCAAAATCATGGTGGCTCCAAATAGTAACAAATATGAGCAATTGATCCAACGGCTTGCTTACCCGGCAAAGAAGCAGTGATGCAGCAGCACGGTCAGCTTTGGGGGTGCGTCCTTCACTGTTGCGTGCTCCAGAGGGCGGCAAGCCGGCAACGTGGGTAGGCTGTTTGGAGAGGGAGCAGAGAGGGCTCAGGCGGCGGCATTGGATGTTGTGTTCGTGGCGAAGCCCACGGCCTCCGTGTTCGTGTCGAGCCGCCGGAAGAGCTCAGCTCAGCAGGCACGGCCGGTGCAGAGGTGCGCACGCGGCGTTCGTGGCGATGACGAGGTGGCTCCGAGTGCGGGAGGCTGAGCACCGGGGGCTGGTGTGGGCGGGTGCGGGCGTGAGGCCGATGGCATGGTGTGGGCGGGTGGCGGGCCGGCCGGCGGTGTGGGCGGGCGCCTGGGGCGGCAAAATGGCACCGGGGGCTGATGTGGGCGGGCGCGGGTGCGGGGCCAGCGGCGTGGTGTGGGCGGGTGTGGGCGGGCGGCGCCGGGGGCTGATGTGGGTTGGCGCGGGGCCGGCGGCGTGGTGTGGGCGGGTGTGGGCGGGCGACGCCGGGGGCTGGAGTGGGCGGGCTGCAGAGCCGGCCGATGGTGTGGGCGGGCGCGGGCGCGCGGCTATGTGTTTGAGTGTGTGCGTGTGTGTGCGGCCGGGTGCGGGATTGGGGTGGTTACGAGGGAGCTTTGCTGAGTGCCCGCGATCTAGCACTCGGCAAACCCCTGTTTTGTTTTTTTTTTATTTTCAATACCTAAACTATCACGTGTGTGGGGGACCATAAACCTGTTTGCCGAGTGTCCCAGATTTGACACTCAGCAAAACCCATCTTTGTCAAGTGCCAGATAAGGGGCACTCGGCAAACTAAGTTTTTTTCTTCCTTTTCCTTCATATCCTCCTTTTCCTAAACCCTAAAATACTGTGTGTAGGGCCGGGTGAGGGGAGTTTGCCGAGTGTTCCTGATATGACACTCGGCAAACCCCATCTTTGCCGAGTGCCAAACCAGGTGCACTCGGCAAACCCACTTTTTTCATGTTCCTTCGTTTCCTTCTTTTTTTATTTGATTTTTGTACGAATATTATTCCATTATAATGTACCAAATCTTAACATGGAGTACCACATGTTGTATGTAGAGAGTAGAAAAGGTTTCAAGGCCAGAAGTAAAAAAAAACTTATTATTTCATGCAGTTTGTAGCTAAATTCAATGTATATCAATTAAAATTCTATAATTGCACTTAATAAATTAAAATTATCAAACGGATCCAAAAAATTACCAAAATTACACATGAATCAATCTATGTTCTCTATTGCCTATACAAAAAGTTTTAAAGTTAAACCCCAATTTGACCGTCACTTTGACTCAAAATCTTACTGAATCCTTCTCAATGCTACGATTCTTCTTCTGAGATACTTCGGATTGTAAACATCGTATGTGACAGATTGTCCAAAACTTTCTCAATTTTTTACTATGGCCTTCACGTATGATATAACGAGATCTTGACAAATCTCATGATTTTCAAACATTGTTTGCTTTTTTTAGAATTTAAAAATCATTCGGCCACACGTTCATGGTCGTGTTTCCTAAAAAAAGATGTTCGAAATTTCTTTTCATGTTCTGGGTAAGGCCTCACACCAGACTCAATAACATGAATATCATTTTTCTACTCATTTTATTCTATTATTTGAATCACTTGCAGTTCAAATTTGACTTATACCAAAAAATTCCTTAAAGAGCAATAAATTAATTAAATATATCAAACGGATCCAGAAATATACCAAATCTTAACATAGAGTACCACATGTTGTATGTAGAGAGTAGAAAAAGTTTCAAGGCCAGAAGTGGGAAAAAACTTATTATTTCATGTAGTTGTAGCTCAAATTCAATGTATATCAATTAAAATTTTATAATTTCACTTAATAAATTAAAATTATCAAATGGATCCAAAAAATTACCAAAATTACACATGAATCAATCTATATTATCTATTGCCTATACAAAAAGTTTCAAAGTCAAACCCCAATTTGACCGTCACTTTGAGTAAAAATCTTACTGAATACATCTCAACGCTACGATTCTTCTTGTGAGATACTTCGGTTTGTAAACATCGTACATGACAGATAGTCCAAAACCTTCTTAATTTTTTTACCACGGCCTCCACGTATGATATCATGAGATCTTGACAAATCTCATGATTTTCAGACTTCATTTCCTTTTTTTAGAATTTAAAAACCATTCGGCCACATGTTTGTGGTTGTGTTTCCTAAACAAGATGTTCGAAATTTCTTTTCATATCATGAGTAAGGCCTCACATTGGACTCAATAACATTAATATCATTTTTCTACTCATTTTATTCTATTATTTAAATCACTTGCAGTTCAAATTTGACTTATACCAAAAAATTCCTTGAAATGCAATAAATTAATTAAATATAGCAAACGAATCTAGAAATATACCAAATCTTAATATGGAGTACCACATGTTGTATGTGGAGAGTAAAAAAAAGTTTCAAGACCAGAAGTGGAAAAAAACTTATTATTTCATGCAGTTGTAGCTCAAATTCAATGTATATCAATTAAAATTCTATAATTGCACTTAATAAATTAAAATTATCAAACGGATCCAAAAAATTACCAAAATTACACATGAATCAATCTATGTTCTCTATTGCGTATACAAAAAGTTTTGAAGTCAAACCACAATTCGACCGTCACTTTGACTCTAAATCTTACCGAATCCTTCTCAATGCTACGATTCTTCTTCTGAGATACTTCGGTTTGTAAACATCGTACGTGACAGATTGTGCAAAACCTTCTTCATTTTTTACCACATCCTCCACGTATGATATCATGAGATCTTCACAAATCTCATGATTTTTAGACTTCGTTTGTTTTTTATAGAATTTAAAAATAATTCGGCCATACGTTCGTGGTCGTGTTTTATGAATAAGATGTTCGAAATTTTATTTCATTTCCCGCATAAGGCCTCACACTGGACGCAAGAACATGAATATCATTTTTCCACTCATTTTATTCCATTAATTGAATCACTTGCAGTTCAAATTTGAGTTATACCAAAAAAATCCTTTAAATGAAATAAATTAAATAAATATAGCAAACAGACTGAGAAATATATCAAATTTTAACATGGAGTACCACGTACTGTATGTAGAGGTTAGAAAATGTTTTGAGGGCAGCAGAAGGAAAAAAAGTTTAGACTTTGCCGAGAGCCAACAAAAAACACTCGATAAATAACATCTTTGCCGAGAGCCAACAAAAAACACTCGGCAAAGAATGTTTTTGCCAAGTGTCACTAATGGACACTCGGCAAAGTGCTAACGGCAGGGCGCTCAAGCTAGCGGCCGTTGCACGGCTGGCCCACGTGCTGCTATTTTGTCAAGTGCCTGATGTTTGCCAAGTGTTTAGTTATTATTTGCCGAGTGTTTACTTTAAGGCACTCGACAAAGAGGGTTTTTGCCGAGTGCAATATGTTTGCCAAATGTTTCTACGGCGGCACTCGACACACAGCAGGTTTGCCGAGTGCCCGATGGAATGCACTCGGCAAACCCTCAGGCACTCGGCATACTTACTGTTTTCGGTAGTGGTTACAATAAGGTAATGAAGCATATTAAGGAACTTGCTATTTTTATAATTAGATTACAATTTATTATAATTTAGATAAAAAGATGATGAAATAAGAGATCAGATAAGTGAATTATAAATTTTGGAAGGTCATATGTTAGTTTAACTTAAAAATATCTACAACTAAAAAGCCTCAAAAGTCCACATCAACTCTGCAGCACAAAATCCCCCGACCGGACCCTTCCTAGGTGCTTCTAAAATTCAATGTTGATAGGTGGGACCGATGCACCAAAAACACCATCAACATCAAACACCCCGATGGTTCTGCATGTCCTCCCTTTCACTCTTGTGTCCACCGCTAGCATTTGCCTCGCAATGAATCCCCCCTTTCCCGCCTCGCTCAATCACTTCTTTGGACTGCATGGCCTAGATGAGAACCACCCTCACCCCCAACCTCATCGAGCACGGTCCCTGTTATAGCCCAGCACCATCCTTGTTTCTAGCCACGTCCAGCAACAAGAGCAATCCCTTTCCCTTGTGCCCAACTCATGCTAACGTTCACTCCCGCCTCCCCACGTTTGTGCATAGTCGTCGTCTAGCAATTTTGCACTGCTACCAGGGAGATGCACGCGGAAACAGCAGCCAACCCTACCGAAGGCGATGCGAGTGGACGAGGTGATCAGCTCCTATGGGGAGCGACATGAGTGGATGAGGAGGGTGCCACTGGAGCTTGTCGCTCTCGATCTGTGCTCACAACTAGCAATGTAGAAGGTGCTAGAATGACAGAGTGGCTATGGACTACGATCCATCGACTCATCCCCATCGACCCATCCCCATCGACCCCACCCCATCCCAGTTGTGGTGGCGCCGACGATGGCGGCATATGGTATCATGAGGAGTGAAGATGCACGACTTCACCAACCCTACACATGGCTTCCCTACCTGTCCGTGTTGCCACCGACAATGTAGGTTTTTACTAAGGGGTGATGGATTCACTAGCTATTTCTCATTGCTAGGCCTTTAAATTTGCTTTGTCCTTGTTGATGGTCACTAACTCCTTATTTCATACCATCAGCTATGCTTAAATTGGTAATGTGAATGGCATCCACCATAGTCATAGGGTTTAATTCTAATCAATTTCAACAAGTTTTGGTGACTATGTGAGTGTAGGAACAAGGTGACTTGGGACATGATAAAACACATGATCACATGCCCAATTTGACTTTAACATGTCAAAGAGCTTGTCGAGATACACGAAATCAAGTTTTGGATCACCCAATATGGATTCTGGACAAGAAAGTTATGCCTTCTAGAAAATCATAACACAGGCTCTTATGATTATGGTTATAAATTTTCATATGCCATTTGTATGCCATTACAAAAATATAATATAGACTCATGTAATTATGGATTATAATCCATTCTTAGTTCTCATATCATACTATGTGAATGTATTTATTACAAGTTATGATATTGTTGACAGTAAAAATGTACCGGCACATGGAATGGACCTTTATCAAGATGTTTCTGGCACCATGACAATCAAAAAACATATCTGAATCATCGTATTTGGAGTTTGAACCAAGAAAAGGAGTTTTTTAGGTACTACTAATAAAAAATGGTTTGACCGGGTCCAAAAGCGGCTAGGCTGGTTTCTCTGTTCCTCCCTGCCACTGAGTGATCTAGCCCCTTACCGGTGTGATGACCTAATTAGTATTAACAGCCATCTCTCAATGTTAGCTTATTTAATTGCTTTATTATTGACTAAATACACATACCATATCTTATTTTAATTATGCATTATAGAAAGACATTTTTTAGGTACTACTAATAAAAAATGGTTTGACCGGGTCCAAAAGCGGCTAGGCTGGTTTCTCTGTTCCTCCCTGCCACAGAGTGATCTAGCCCCTTACCGGTGTGATGACCTAATTAGTATTAACAGACATCTCTCAATGTTAGCTTATTTAATTGCTTTATTATTGACTAAATACACATACCATATCTTATTTTAATTATGCATTATAGAAAGACATGCATGGCAACCCTAACATTATATATATATATATATATATATATATATATATATATATATATATATATATATATATATATATATATATATATATATATATATATATATATATATATATATATATACACACAGAATAGTACATGTATATATATACATGTAATAAAGAGGTAAAATTTATATTCACCTATTTTTAGTCCGTTCATCCCTTAACTAACTTTGTGAATATCGAAAACCGCCTATAGCCCTTCTCTTTATATAAATAGAAATTCTAATCCAATTAGATCTCTCCAATTTTGGGTGAATAGAAATCTTAATTCAAATGGAAAAATATAATAATATGGATAACTAGGAATTTTAATCCAATTAGATTTCTCCAGCTCCGAGTAACCAGAATAGGAATCTTAATTCACTAGTACAGAGACAGGCTTTACTCCCGGTTGGGAAACCCCTTCAGTCCTGGTTTCCCAAACGGGAGCACGAATCCAGGACTAAAGGGCCCCTCCTTTAGTCCCGGTTTCTCTCCTGGGACTAAAGGTCCACCTTTAGTCCCGGTTGGTAATACCAACCGGGGCTAAAGAGGCCTCCCGGCCTGGCCACGTGGGCCGGCCCTTTAGTTCCGGTTGGTACTACCTGGTTGGTATTACTAACTGGGACTAAAGGTTTTCTTTTCTTTTCTTTTTTTCTTTTTATTTTCAATTGATGATTCGTTTTGGTTTTTTAATAGGTTTTCGAATACACATTCTATGTTGCTAATAATATACGTATTCTACACGTTTATAATGTTCGAACATTTTGTACAGACTAAAGTATGAAACTAACGTATATATTACATGCATATACATATATTGTACGCTATTTTATGTACATATAATATGTATATATATATTATAAATAAAGCTTGCATTGTATATTCTATCATATCCTTAGGATAACAAATTCACTCCATCTGGTTTGGCTTCCATATTTCGTTCATGTCATTGTAGAACTCGCCGGCGGGATTTAGGACCTAGTCATTAAGAAATCCTATTATGGTCTCTTGAATTGCTTTCAGTTGATCACGTCGTATGACTTTTTCCTTCAACCATAGAGTCTTCAATAAAAGTTAAAGGAAAAGTATTAATATATATATATGTGTTGGTCACGTGATTACTTATATATATGAGCAATAAAAGAAATTGTGAATATATGAATATATTTATATAACGTACTTTGAGGATCTCTTCAGGAGTTCTTTTTTAGTATGTCATGATGAACTCGCAAACATAGTATCCGCAGTAGTTGTTCCCCTGTTCTTGCCTCAGAACCCACTTTTACAAGAAAAAAGATCCGGTGAATTGAAAGCATGCATGGTGTTAATTGAATTATATATATATATAAATGTAGCTAGTACTTATTTTGTGTACGATTACATTCAGTGGCGCTTTGCAATGTTTCATGTGGTGTTCCTCAATGAAACTTTTCCAAACACTGCGCCCAATAAAATAAAAAAATTAATTTGGCCTTTAATAATTGTTGCAGTTAAGAGATCGGGGTATATATAGTTGCTAGAGAGACCAAATTACCCTTGGATAATATCTATCATGTCTTGGTACTCTATTTGCTCTTTTCTTAACGAGTCTAAGATGCTCAACCAACTATTGGCCATATCGATAACCATCAATATCCAGTGGTTGCTACATATATTTTTATACACAAATATGATCGACATTAACTAGAGTCAACATATATATATATATATGGGAGATAGCTTAGCTAGTAAGCAAATAATTGAACAAATGTCCATATGATCGACATTAATTATTTAACACTCACTTGAAATTATAGGGGAAGAGTATGTCCTTGTTTTGTTGGTTCACTAAGAACCTCATGAGATTTTTCTCGAGTTCAGCTTTCCATTGAGGTGGGAGATTAGGGTGTTTGAATACGACATTTAGATCAACAAAACCAACATCATTATCCTTTCTCTTTCTGAGTTATGTCATCTCATATCTACATATATAAAAATATAGTGTGAGGATATATAATTTATATATATATACATGTAGCTTTATATATACACACACTTTAATAGTAGAAAGTAATCACACTTACAGACAATAGTAGCTAATGACACTTTTGTCGAGAGAGTCCAGGTGGCATAGTTGGTGTAATTCTGAAAACTCGACATATATAACATCATCGCCACGGAAGTAATGTTGGTTTCAAACTCTGACAGAAACAAAGGTCTCTCCCCGTTCACACGCCACCATGTACCACTTGTTTAGCAGGTATATTTGCGTACCTAGTTCACCTAAGGCCTCAAGGTTGTATAGACTCTTTCCATGTTCAAATTTCTTCCAAGGATCCACTTTCAGAGCAGATGGTCCTTCAGCGAGCACTTGGGCAAGTTCCAAACCGGTATCCTCGTAAAACCAAGGCAGGTCCTCAAAATCGACGTCCAGTATGTCTAAGTTTGAACCATATTCATTACGAATGACAAGAGGGGGGACTAATTGTTGCGATTGTTGTCCGAGTTGTGCAACACATTTCCCTGCTCTAGTCTTTTTCTGCGCCGCCTCAAATGACTTGGTGAGAGAGCGGTCGTAGTTCGATTTTGGCAGGGTCTTTTGAGATTCCTGCTTTTTCTGGTCCACCTTCTTTCTTAGAAGATCTGGAGATAGGTAGAAGTACGGTTTCTCCGAGTTCTCCCTTGCTTCTCATTGCTTTCTTACTTTTTCGAAGAAACTATTCACATCTTTTTGTACTACAGCATTTAATTCCTTTTCACTTTTCTCGTAAGATAGTTTTTAGGGAATAACTGGATTAGAGGAGGCTTTCTTCTTTGTCGGCTGGTGGGCCAATGGCTTTGTTTGCGGGGCAAACCTCTTAGGAGCTGGCTACTTCTTGGTCATCAAGGGAGGCGGGGTAGCCATTAGAGACCTCCTTGGAGGCGTTGGAGACCTCCTTGGAGGTGGCGGCAGTGGAGACCTCCTTGGAGGCGTTGGAGACCTCCTTGGAGGCGTTGGAGACTTCCTTGGAGGTGGCGGCGGTGGTGGCTTTGCATAATCATTGCCCGGAGCACTATGATGATCTAGAGATTGAATAATTGGACTTAGGTTGGCGGAGGCCCTGCTTTGTGAGTATAAAAAAGAATAATTAGGTATAAGAAATTATTATTATTAATCATGCATGTTAATAGAAAATTAGTGAAAATTTTGTTTCGTTCACTTTTGTCCGCACCTATTGTCTGACAGTTGAGGAAGTGGCGGTGGACTAGAGACCCCAAGAATAATAATGTAGCGCTTGCGCCATAGTATGAATGTCTTCTCTGCTTCTCCTAGAGTCTTCTCCCCATCACCTCCTGGAATGTCAAGAGCCAGATCACTAAAACCTTTGTTAACTCTATCTACTGAGATGCTAACATATCTAGGTGGTATTATTGCCCCATGGATTCTTGGTGTCTTGGTAGGATCTGGAGGAGAAAAAACACCGAGAGCCACCATGATTGTGGCATTCTCTTTTGGAATATGTAGCTCACATGATGTAAACGGTGCAGTGATGTCATCCACGGGGAAACGTAGCATTGCATCATCTTGATTTGGCACCTCCGTGGAAGCACAGCTGATTTTCAACTGACCAGGGGGGCTAATATTAATGTTGATTCCTGGATCTGATGTCTGCCTTTGGGCACTCATTGCTATTTGCACTTACTTTATGATTTCGTCCTGCATTCTAGCTTGCATGTCTTTTTCGTGCTCCTATGCTTGAAGCAATGCCTCCCGTGACTCACGAACATAATCCTCCAACCTGCTAATCCATGCTGCTTCCTCATCCTTCTTTCTCTGCCAGCTTCCGTAGGTATCTCTGTCATTAGGGAAACCATGCTCCCAAGAAATGTTCCGTCCTAAACCTCTTGTTCGGCCACTGTGTTCAGCAGTCCTGATGGCATACGTCAGTTCATCCTTCTCTCTATTGGGCCTGAACGCACCAATAGCTTTAGCTTGTAGAGCAAAAGAAAATCTTTGTGTTGCTCTTTTGAGTTTTGGGCCATGAACCAGCTTCCCAGTCTCTAGGTCCAGTCTTCCCTCATGAGCGAAAAACCAATTCTTCGCGCGTTTGGGCCAATTGAGTGATTCTGGTGTGATACCCTTAGCAAGAATGTCCGCTTCCATTTTTCTCACTTGGGAATGGCAGTCGCATAGCCACCTAATCCCATGCCATGGTGGTATACCTTCTGTTGGGCATTCGCTTGGTTCCTTCTCACCCGTTCGTCACCCTCTTCCGATGTCTTGTACTATACAAAATCATTCCAGTAGGGTTTCAAATTCACGAGCGGGCCCCTAGTATTGAAATTGGGCGTTAGGTTCTTCTTGACGTATTTCGTGTATAGGGATTTCTTCCAAGTCTGGAATTGTGTGGCCATCTTCTTCATAGCCCACTTTTGAACTAGCTCCTTCAATTCATCATCGTTGATATCATCATAATCATCCGCTTGCAACATGAAATGTTGAAGGATATCATCCCAAATTAAATTCTTATCAAGATCAGAGACAAAACTAACATGAGGCTCGTTGATCTTTTGCTTCCATTCACAGGCACTGATCGGAAGTATGTCCCTTACAAGGTACCTATAGTGTTGCACGGATTTCCTTGCATGTGGACCAAGTGGTTCGCCTGTCTTGATATTGAATTCTGATATTATGTAGCGCCCCTCCAATGGCTTTTTCGGGCCTCGAATATTTCTACTTTTCGCCATTGTGGTCATCGATCTAGAGGGCTACGTATAAAAAAAGAATAAATAAATATCATGTGTACACATAATAGATGATAGATATTCAAATATATATATATATAAATATATATGCCTCGCCAGTATTTTCTTGCACAATATTTTCTTGATTATTTTCAAGAGCCAGGTATTGACTCCCGTCATCTACATCCTGCTCGTCACCATCGGAAATTGAGTGCCGGTGTTGATAATATCCATCATTTCTTCATCCATGTTGTCTCTCAGGGCAGCCATCTAGCTTTTACACCACTAGATATATTATAAAAAATAAAAACCATATATCTATAAAATGGATCAAGTCATGTGCTTAAAATTAATTAAATAACTACAATCGAAATTCAAGTCTCCAAAGCATAACTTTGATTTCTTATTTTCTAGAAATATTTATTGGCAAGTGATATATATAACAAATTTAGATATATAACAATATAAATTAATTATATAACCCTATTTTTTATGGTTTTCTTTAGGTTACATACAACGCGCCCCCTAATAATTTCTACATGGTGGGATGCAACAAAAATAGTGCGCTGCATCAAAAAGTGAGGAGATGGGAAAAATATGAGAAAGTGCGGATATGATGTGCACGTTTTTTTGGTATTATCTACAAAAAGGTGGATAAAGAAGAACAAGTGTCGCAACAGAAGTTTGAACAAAACTTCTCCCTCCTTTAGCATTGTCGTCTACTCGTCTTGTTCACCGTAGTCAACACGAGAAGCACCGGCACACGAAAGAAAAGAGCTGCCGGACCCTGGCCAGGTTTTGGGCTCTGTTTTAGGCTTGGGTTTGCAGCCAGCCCAGGTTTGCCGCAATAGAAATGGTGTTGAATAACCTCAAATGTTGTGATGAAATATACAAAAGTTGCAATTATAAATACGACCAATAATTGTGTAGTTGATAAATTTTTAATCTAGAGTCATTTAGAGTCTTAAATATTTATTTTATTTTGAGTAAAATGCACAATTAGGCCTAACAATGAAATATTTATTTTATTTTGAGTAACAATGCACAATTAGTCTTAAATATACAAAAGTTGCAATTACAAGTGCTCCTCCATTGGACTCATCTCTCATTACATTGTTCCAAAGTACACTTAGGCCTAACAATGAACATAACAGAATAGGTAGCAGACTTATAGAGCAATAACCAACACATTACATTGTTCCAAAGTACACTTAGGCCTACTAATGAACTTCATACCAGTCCTAACTACCAATCTAACATGCCCTACAACTGCTTAACTTCATCCTCATTATAGAAACCAGCAGACAGAGCAACACTATGGCTACATTTTTGTAACAAAAACCAGAGCCAGTGCCCTCACTTTGCTTTTCAGCAAAGTTAGTAGAAGGGTTAGGAAGAGCCGTTGAGTTGATAGTTGGGTTGAAATCATGAACCGCATGTTCATAGGAACTGTACTTGCGATGCACAACTCCTGGGTACCCAAGCACTTGATCACTACAGTCATGCCAAGTGGTGTAAACACCAAGCTTTCTCCCCTTGAAAACCATATACCAAGCCATACCTCTATAGTGAAGAATGACAAGAAGCCTCAGCTAAAAGTTTCATCATAGGCTAGTTAAAGGCAGGAGATAAAGGAAACATAAATGCCTCAGCTCATCATAGGCTATATAGATTAAGAAGATAGGTGGTGCCTCAGTCATTACTTAAAGCAGCAGTCCATGAGTTTGTAGATGAGGCCATCCAATTGCTTTTGCCAAATTCATGACCTCAAAAAGCAAGCTGATGAAGTGTACTAGAAATCACTCATAGTTGGCATCATAGGCAAATATAAAGTGTGGCCTCAGAACATAACAACTTTGCACATGTTCTCATCATTTGTGATGGCACAATCCTAGGTGGCACTAGAATTAGGACAATAAACAACAAATGAAGAACATATCAAACAGCAACAAAAACAGCAAAGGACATGGGCAGCTGGGTGTGTTTGTTTGCCTAGAACACAACAGATTAGCCAAAAAGAGTTGAAGAACAAATATAAGTAAGCAAGGTGTCCAAACTCTAGTGCCATCTGTTCTCAAGTAGGTATTTGTTCATCACATGCCATAATCAAGAAAGCAAACAATAAGAACTAAACAAAATAGAAGTACCAATGAGCCATCTTGTTCATTCATAATGCACATTCATAGGTGTGGCCTCAGATATAGAATTCATTCAAAGTGGGTATATAAAGTCATAGGTGGCAACAATAGCAAATGCAAAGACCAAATAGCAGGAAGAATGACATCAACAAAATGTCAGCAGCAATATAAGAACCAAAATACCAGTAAGAGGCAAAAGAAGATACAAACTAACTCCAACCAAGACATAGTTCTACCACCTCGTGTACATAGGTGCTGGGTCATCACTGGCCATCAAGTAAAGAACCAACAAGTCAGAATAGATGGATCATCAAAGATTAGTACCAAAAGATACAATAACCAACAATGAAAGAGCCAACAAAATAGGATTACCACATATTGACCCGGGATAATAACAGTAAATATAAGCTGAATAGTAACATGCATCATCATAAGTAGTACAGTATCATCAAATGATAGGGCCTGAGGCCACCAAATGGTTCACAAGTTCACAAGCCTACCATCACTACGATGCATGAGAACAGCAGTGCATCAACATGTACAAAGCAAGTATATATAGTTAGCCACCTCCTCAAGCTCATAAGCAACAGGAAGCAAAAGGTCAGTGCTACATAGGTTGACACTAGATCCAAAAGAAAGCAAAAGGTCAGTCAAGGAGAGTGGTGGAGAGTGGAGCAAGTCACTAGATGGAACAGACGAATCACATTTGGCACACTACGAATTAGATGAGGCATGCACGCATGGAAGTCAATTAAGAAGGAAAGTACACAAGGACGATCATATAATTCATAAGGTTTGCTTCTAGGTTAGCAAGCATGCACATCCACTCATCCACCATGCCTAAACTAAACCATTAATTTTGTTACCGGCTCAAGCAACAAGGAGTGAGAGCCGGGTGAACGGAGGCAGAATGTGAACACGTTTTAGCGAGCCCCATGGCATGGTGGCCCCAGACTTGACACCGGCAACAGCACTGCTACTGGCTGGAGAGGTGCTCGGCCTAATCTGCTCGTCTGAAGCAAAGCGGAGCAGGGGCGCAACGGCTATAAGGGGAAGTGCTCGAATCATAGGGAAGGGGGAGGTCTAAGCGTCGGAACTCACCAGTGGTGGCGGCAAGCTTATGCTTGAGGGAGCAGTTCTAGTGGATCTTGACGGCGTTGTCGGTGTGGCCGGGGAGGAGGCACGCGATGGCAGCCCAGCGGTTGCCGAGCCACGCGTGGGCGTAGACAATGGCAGTGTCCTCCTCGAGGGTGAAGGGCCAGCGCTCTGGTGAGGATGAGCGAGGTGGGCCGGGGATGAGGACGACGCGTGCTCCAGTGAGGACAAGCGAGGCGCGCGGGCCAGGGATGAGTGACGCAAGCTACGGTGATGATGGACGAGGATGAGCGAGGCATGCGCTGGACGGTCGGAGAAGAAGCACGCGTGCGTGTGGGGCCAGTGACAAAGCGTGCGCACATGATGAGGCAAGGCTAGGGTGGTTGCTTGGGGGCAGCAGCGCTGCTGGATCGGATCTGGTGAAGAAGTTGAGGCGATGGCGTGGCTTGGCGGAGACAGAGAGGAAGAGAACTAGAGAAGGGAGAACGGCGTGCTTTATAAAGGGGGACCTTTAGTCTCGGGTGAAGCCAGGGCCTAGGACTAAAGGTTCTTTAGTAACGGGTGATGGTTAGAACCGGGACTAAAGGTATGACCTTTAGTCCCGGGTGTAGCCACGACCCGGGAGTAAAGGGGATTTTGGCGGGCCACGAAAACACAGCCCATCTTGTGTCTCGGGTGGTTGATCCACCCGGGAGTAAAGGTGGGCTGCAGTTTGGCTTCCCGCTAGTTTCAAGCTCCATTTGTTTTTTTATATATTTCTTTCTATAAAATGTTAAAGTCTTGTTAATTGCACAGT
Organism: Miscanthus floridulus; assembly: GCF_019320115.1. Classification (NCBI taxonomy): domain Eukaryota; kingdom Viridiplantae; phylum Streptophyta; class Magnoliopsida; order Poales; family Poaceae; genus Miscanthus; species Miscanthus floridulus. The sequence continues at coordinate 52,735,529 of NC_089588.1, forward strand.
AAATTAAATACAAGGCATAAAATTGTTTTAAAAGAATATGGATTTACTTTTGCTTTATTGCACACAGAAAAATTATGTGACCTAAAGTTTTTTTCTTATAAATATTGAAACATAATGTCATTAATAATTACTATTTCATGAATGCAAAAATGTAGTGTTTAAATTAAATTATTACAACTTTTGTTTTCGATTGGAAATTTGTTTTCACATCATTTTAACATAAATCTTTTTATTTTTTCATCACTCATTGTCCAAAAGCGACATGGAAATCCCACCATAAACACAAATTTAATCTGAACATAGAAAAAAAAAGAAACACCTAATAAACATCTCTGAATTCACAATTATTACATAATACCTCTAATACACACTATTAAACATCACTATATATATCAAGCGGGCACAGTAGTGAACTTCTTCTTAACGTATATCCCTTGGTTATGATCGTGCCGTAACCATGGAGTGTCCTCATCATTTAGCTGGATGCTTGGGTCTTTGTTCACTATGAAGGGTGGAATTCGGTCATCCTTTTCATAATCTTCTGATATGTCTGACTTGTCTTCAATTCCGACAATGTTTTTTCCCTAAAAGAACTATGTGGCGCTTTGTCTCATTGATTGGGTCGTTGTTGTTTTTCCCTCTCTTCGGTTTTGTAGATATGTCCTTGACATAGAACACCTGATTCACATCCTTAGCAAGGACGAACGGTTCGTCTTTGTACCCAATATTATTGAGGTCCACGGTTGTCATTCTATACTGGTTGCCGACTACTACCCCGGTTGTCGACTGCTACCCCGCCTCTAGTCGCCTTTACCCATTGGCACTTGAACAAAGGTACCTTAAAAGTAGGTGCATAGTTTAGTTCCCATATCTCCTCTATGCGGCCATAATATGTTTGCTTATTTCCGTTAGGGTCGGTGGCATCTATGCGGACACCACTGTTTTGGTTGGTGCTCCTTTTATCTTGGGCTACTATGTAAAATGTATTCCCATTTATCTCGTACCATTTGTATGTGAGGATATGCCACGATGGCTGCCTAGCCAACAAATACAGTTGCTCATCAATACTCTCATCACCCTAACATTCTTTTCACAACTAGTCGCTGAAAGTTTCCATGTGCTGATGCGTAATCCAAGCTTTAGAGTTCCCTAGAAACTTGGATCGGAGCAACTCTTTATGTGTCTCGATATATAGATCCACCAAGGAGGAGTTTTGCAGAACTATGTAGTGTGCTTTATTAAAATAATTGTCCTGCGTACCAATATATGGTTTCTTCCCTAGTGTCCCCTTTCCACTTAGTCTTCCCTCGTGTCACGATTCAGGAACACCAATCGGATCAAGGTCGGGAATAAAGTCAACACAAAACTTAATGACCTCCTCTATTCCATAGCCCTTGGTGATGCTTCCTTCTAGCCAAGCACGGTTGTGAACATATTTCTTTAGGACTCCCATGAACTTCTCAAAGGGGAACATGTTGTGCAAGAACACAGGACCGAGAATGCTAATCTCCTTGACTAGGTGAACTAGGAGGTGTGTCATGATATTAAAGAAGGAAGGAGGGAACACCAACTCAGAGCAGACAAGACATTGAACCACATCATTCTGTAGTTTAGCTAGATCCATTGGATCGATTGCCTTCTTAGAAATTGCATTGAGGAATGCACATAGCTTCACGGTGGCTAGACATATATTTGGAGGTAGAATTCCTCTTAATGCAACTAGAAGCAATTGCGTCATGAGCACGTGGCAGTCATGGGACTTTAAGTTTAGGAATTTCTTCTCTAGCACATTTATTATACCCTTTATATTCAAGGAGAATCTAGATGGTACCTTGATGCTTGCTAGGCATTCAAACATGCTTTCCTTCTCTTCTTTGCTAAGAGTGTAGCTGGCAGGACTTAAGTAAAGGCGTCCATCATCTGTCTTCTCTGGATACAGGTTGTCTTATTCTTTCAAACACCGTAGGTCCTGTCGTGCTTCAAGTGTGTCCTTAGGCTTCCCATACACACCCATGAAGCCTAGCAGGTTCACACAAAGATTCTTCATCAGGTGCATCACGTCGATCGCGCTATGAACCTCTAGGACATGCCAATAGGGTAGCTCCCAAAATATGAACTTCTTCTTCCACATGGGTGCATGACCGTCAGCGTCGTTCAGAACAGGTTCGCTGCCATGTGCCTTTCCAAATACTACTTTCACATCCTTGATCATATTGAGTACATCCTCACTAGTTCAGTTGCTTGGCTTGGTCTAGTGGTCTGCCTTACCTTTAAAATGCTTGCCTTTCTTTCTTAGGGGTGATTCATAGGAAGAAATCGACGATGGCCAAGGTACATGACCTTTTGACATTTTTTCAAGAATATACCTTTAATATGATCAAAA